>NW_021823434.1:1447179-1514679 GCF_901001165.1 Salmo trutta
TAAACTGTCATGGTCAAAACATATTGATACAACAGTAGCTAAGATGGGGAGAAGAGATGTCCATAATAAAATGTTGCACTGCCTTCTTAACAACACTATCAACAAGGCAGGTCCTACAGGCCCTAGTTTCTACCTTCTTAACAACACTATCAACAAGGCAGGTCCTACAGGCCCTAGTTTCTACCTTCTTAACAACACTATCAACAAGGCAGGTCCTACAGGCCCTAGTTTCTACCTTCTCAACAACACTATCAACAAGGCAGGTCCTACAGGCCCTAGTTTCTACCTTCTCAACAACACTATCAACAAGGCAGGTCCTACAGGCCCTAGTTTCTACCTTCTTAACAACACTATCAACAAGACAGGTCCTACAGGACCTAGTTTCTACCTTCTTAACAACACTATCAACAAGGCAGGTCCTACAGGCCCTAGTTTCTACCTTCTTAACAACACTATCAACAAGGCAGGTCCTACAGGCCCTAGTTTCTACCTTCTCAACAACACTATCAACAAGGCAGGTCCTACAGGCCCTAGTTTCTACCTTCTCAACAACACTATCAACAAGGCAGGTCCTACAGGCCCTAGTTTCTACCTTCTTAACAACACTATCAACAAGGCAGGTCCTACAGGCCCTATTTTCTACCTTCTTAACAACACTATCAACAAGGCAGGTCCTACAGGCCCTAGTTTCTACCTTCTTAACAACACTATCAACAAGGCAGGTCCTACAGGCCCTAGTTCAGAAAACTAGTTCAGAAAATTACATTTGGCTCAGAACAGGGCAGCACGGCTGGCCCTTGGATGTACACAGAGAGCTAACATTAATAATATCCATGTCAATCTCTCATGGCTCAAAGTGGAAGAGGCACAGAATTCTATAAATATTTCACTGTGTGTGGATGTGCATGTGTGTGTGTGTGTGTGTGTGTGTGTGTGTGTGTGTGTGTGTGTGTGTGTGTGTGTGTGTGTGTGTGTACTGTATGTGTGTGCACTGCGTGTATAGCATACTCAATACACTGGCTACTTAATTTGTTCTCTCCATAGACAGAACTCTTTCCCTCTCTGACTGAAAAGTTTCCAGTTGTTATAACAGGGAACTGAGCCACTCTGACTGAGTACCCTTACTACAGAGGCATGTCTTGGCAAATTGGCAAGTGTGTCTCTCTCTCTCTCTCCCTGTCTCCCTGTCTGTCTCTCTCTGTCTCTCTCTCTCTCTGTCTCTCTCTCTCTCTGTCTCTGTCTCTCTCTCTCTCTCTCTCTCTCTCTCTCTCATCCCCCTTGCAGAATCAAACTCTTAATTTGACTCTTTAGTTCACGGGCCTAGCTTGATTTAAAAAGACAAACTCATGGAGAAGAGATGTAGAAGGCAGGGAGGCGGTGGGGGGGAGGAGATGGAGAGAAAGGAGGGAGGCGGAATGAAGGAGATGTGTTTTTTTCACATGCGCGCACATCAAAGGTCTCTGTGAGTTTCAGCTCCTTCCCCAAAGGATTGTGGGATAGCGCCAGGTCCCAGCTCTGGAGCGATGAGAGATGTATATATCTGACACCTCAGGCTGATCTACCCTGGAACCATACAGCTATTTCTCCTCTCTCTTTCTTCCTCATTTCTCATTCTCATAAAGGTCTGTCCATTTATTATACCACTCGGTTGTTTTCATTTCTCCTTTTGTCATTTTTGTTGTTAGGAGAAATGAACATGGAAGTAGTGTAGTGGGGGGGTTACTGTCTGCTGTATACACACACATAGGAGCCTGAGTAACGGAGCAAACGGAGCCGCTGCACCCACGCTTTCAAAATGGGGGTGCAAAGGTATATGTTGGGGGGGGTTTACCATTTCAAAATGGGGGTGCAAAGGTATATGTTGGGGGAGGTTTACCATTTCAAAATGGGGGTGCAAAGGTATATGTTTTTATTTTTTATTTTTTACCAGAAAATTGTCAGGATCCATACGGTAATTTGTCATTTTCAGTGATTACCAATGTTTTGAGCTGAAAATAGACGTGTCCATTTTAAATATGATATAATAATAAACAGATTGTATTTTGCTCCCCCTCTGAGCGTCGCCTCAGATGAATGGGTTAGACCTTTGGTTCAGTTAGAAAGCACAAGTTGGACGAATAAAAAGACAAAAGACAATACTTGATCTATTTTGTTGTGTTGGTCTGATGGTGTTGGTCTGATGGTGTTGGTCTGAGGGTGTTGGTCTGATGGTGTTGGTCTGATGGTGCTGATGGTGTTGGTCTGATGGTGCTGATGGTGTTGGTCTGATGGTGTTGGTCTGAGGGTGTTGGTCAAATGGTGTTGGTCTGATGGTGCTGATGGTGTTGGTCTGATGGTGCTGATGGTGTTGGTCTGATGGTGTTGGTCTGAGGGTGTTGGTCTGATGGTGTTGGTCTGATGGTGTTGGTAGTGTTGGTCTGAGGGTGTTGGTCAAATGGTGTTGGTCTGATGGTGCTGATGGTGTTGGTCTGATGGTGCTGATGGTGTTGGTCTGATGGTGTTGGTCTGATGGTGTTGGTCTGAGGGTGCTGATGGTGTTGGTCTGATGGTGCTGATGGTGTTGGTCTGATGGTGTTGGTCTGATGGTGTTGGTCTGATGGTGTTGGTTTGATGGTGTTGGTCTGATGGTGCTGATGGTGTTGGTCTGATGGTGCTGATGGTGTTGGTCTGATGGTGCTGATGGTGTTGGTCTGATGGTGTTGGTCTGATGGTGTTGGTTTGATGGTGTTGGTCTGAGGGTGCTGATGGTGTTGGTCTGATGGTGCTGATGGTGTTGGTCTGATGGTGTTGGTCTGATGGTGTTGGTCTGATGGTGTTGGTCTGAGGGTGTTGGTCAAATGGTGTTGGTCTGATGGTGCTGATGGTGTTGGTCTGATGGTGCTGATGGTGTTGATCTGATGGTGTTGGTCTGATGGTGTTGGTCTGATGGTGTTGGTCTGATGGTGTTGGTCTGAGGGTGTTGGTCAAATGGTGTTGGTCTGATGGTGCTGATGGTGTTGGTCTGATGGTGCTGATGGTGTTGGTCTGATGGTGTTGGTCTGATGGTGTTGGTCTGATGGTGTTGGTCTGAGGGTGTTGGTCAAATGGTGTTGGTCTGATGGTGCTGATGGTGTTGGTCTGATGGTGCTGATGGTGTTGGTCTGATGGTGTTGGTCTGATGGTGTTGGTTTGATGGTGTTGATGGTGTTGGTCTGATGGTGTTGGTCTGATGGTGTTGGTCTGATGGTGTTGGTGGTGTTGGTCTGATGGTGTTGGTCTGATGGTGTTGGTCTGTTGGTGCTGATGGTGTTGGTCTGATGGTGCTGATGGTGTTGGTCTGATGGTGTTGGTCTGATGGTGTTGGTCTGTTGGTGTTGGTCTGATGGTGTTGGTCTGATGGTGCTGATGGTGTTGGTCTGATGGTGCTGATGGTGTTGGTGGTGTTGGTCTGATGGTGTTGGTGGTGGTGGTCTGATGGTGTTGGTCTGATGGTGTTGGTGGTGTTGCTCTGATGGTGCTGATGGTGTTGGTCTGATGGTGTTGGTCTGATGGTGTTGGTCAGATGGTGTTGATGGTGTTGGTCTGATGATGTTGATGGTGTTGGTCTGAGGGTGTTGGTCTGATGGTGTTGGTCTGATGGTGTTGGTCTGATGGTGCTGATGGTGTTGGTCTGAGGGTGTTGGTCTGAATGTGTTGGTCTGATGGTGTTGATGGTGTTGGCCTGATGGTGTTGGTCTGATGGTGTTGGTTGAATTGTGTTGGTTCGAGGGTGTTGGTTTGAGGGTCTTGGTGCGAGGGTGTTGGCCCGAGGGTGTTGGTGTGAGGGTGTTGGTTTCGAGGGTGTTGGTTTCGAGGGTGTTGGTTCCGAGGGTGTTGGTTCCGAGGGTGTTGGTTCCGAGGGTGTTGGTTCCGAGGGTGTTGGTTCCGAGGGTGTTGGTTCCGAGGGTGTTGGTACATATCATTTGAGCTTTGTGCACCGCATGCAAATTAATTTATGCTTCACAGTTACAATGTAGCCAAGTTATGTCTGTACACCTTGTGAACCAAATGAAAAAGCACAGGATATTTGTGTCTTGATATAAACAGCTCTGCTTGCAGGCCCGACTCCACGAGGGGGCAAAATGGGGGCTAAGCTCCATCGGGTTAAGTTGTGTGTCCCTTTATAAAAATGTGAAAATGTTTAAGTGACAGGTTGGCGCGAAATCTGAATCTCCACTGCGCTGCATCGGCACCATGGACCATGGACAGAGTCCATCGGGACTGTGTGTTGGTTTTCATGTAGGGGGGCGATGGGAAGCCACTGGGTGGTTCGGTATCACACCTTTTGGGTTTAAATAGAAAGCGGGGGGGAAACGCTGCTCATTTCTGTTACGCTAAGTGAATAACGTGGTAGGCTGGGTTAATGAACGTGGTAGACTAGGTGAATGAACGTGGTAGGCTGGGTGAATGAACATGGTAGGCTGGGTGGATAACGTGGTAGGCTGGGTGAATGAACATGGTAGGCTGGGTGGATAACGTGGTAGGCTGGGTTAATGAACGTGGTTGATGGGTGGATAATGTGGTAGGCAAGTGTATAATGTGGTAGGCTAAGTGAATAACATGGTAGACTAAGTGAATAACGTGGTAGGCTAAGTGAATAACGTGGTAGCCTATGTGAATAACGTGGTAGCCTATGTGAATAACGTGGTAGGCTAAGGGAATAACGTGGTAGCCTAAGTGAATAACGTGGTAGGCTAAGTGAATAACGTGTAGACTATGAGAATAACGTGATAGCCTACCACGTTATTCATTTAGCCTATGTGAATAACGTGGTTGGCTACTTCAATAATTTGGTAGGCTACGTGAATAAAGGGATATTCCTCCGCCTGTAAAATTTGTTATAAGGACGGGGTCAAAGTTTACAGTTGAAACTGCTTCACTCAACTCTGCCTCACGCCCCACCACTACAGAGTTTAGTTAGCTTCTTAGCTAGCTGTAAAATGTATTAGTGTTACTAGCCTATTTATCTCAAACCAACTAATCTGCCACTGCCACCATGAATGTCTGAAATCAAACAACAGAGGCCGCCACCAAGCCCAGCATCGATGACGCTGCCGAGCTCCAGCTAGCTCCGCTTGAAGAGCATATTAAATATTAAGGGAAAGCCAGTGACATAATTTCAGTGCAAACCTAGGGTATGGAATGGCAAAATGACTTCCTTAGCCAGCCTAGGTTTTCAACGGCCTTTCTTTAGTGTGTAGAGTGCTGTCCATGGTGCTGATAGAGCGCCATGGTGAATTCACACCAACCTGTCACTTGTTGGTCAAATGCCAACACTTCCTTTGGCCGCCTTTCCTTCCAGTTCTCTGCTGCCAATGACTGGAACGAATTGCAAAAATCACTGAAGTTGGAGACATATCTCCCTCTCTAACTTTAAGCTTCAGCTGTCAGAGCAGCTTACCGATCACTGCAGCTGTACACAGCCAATCTGTAAATAGCCCACCCAACTACCTCATCCCCATATTGTTGTTTATCCTCTTGCTCTTTTGCACCCCAGTATCTCTACTTGCACATCATCATCTGCACATCTATCACTCCAGTGTTAATGCTAAATTGTAATTATTTCCCTTCCATGGCCTATTTATTGCCTTACCTCCCTACTCTTCTACATTTGCACACACTGTACACAGATTTTTCTATTGTGTTATTGACTGTACGTTTGTTTATGTGTAACTCTGTGTTGTTTGTGTCGCAGTTGTAAATGAGAACTTGTTCTCAAGTGGCCTACCTGGTTAAATAAAGGAGAAATAAATAAATAAATATGTCCCAAATGGCATTCCCTATATAGTGTACCACTTTTGACCAGGGCCCATAGGGCGCCTTTTTGGATCCAGCCTGCAATCTCTAATGCTCTGTCACCCAGAACTGAACAGTCAACTCATCAGACCAACACCATAGAGAGAGAGAGAGAGACTACATTCTATTCCCTGGGTAGAGCTACATATGTTACATCATAGAGAGAGAGAGACTACATTCTATTCCCTGGGTAGATCTACATATGTTACATCATAGAGAGAGAGACTACATTCTATTCCCTGGGTAGATCTACATATGTTACATCATAGAGAGAGAGAGACTACATTCTATTCCCTGGGTAGATCTACATATGTTACATCATAGAGAGAGAGAGACTACATTCTATTCCCTGGGTAGAGCTACATATGTTACATCATAGAGAGAGAGAGACTACATTCTATTCCCTGGGTAGATCTACATATGTTACATCATAGAGAGAGAGAGACTACATTCTATTCCCTGGGTAGAGCTACATATGTTACATCATAGAGAGAGAGACTACATTCTATTCCCTGGGTAGATCTACATATGTTACATCATAGAGAGAGAGACTACATTCTATTCCCTGGGTAGAGCTACATATGTTACATCATAGAGAGAGAGACTACATTCTATTCCCTGGGTAGATCTACATATGTTACATCATAGAGAGAGAGACTACATTCTATTCCCTGGGTAGATCTACATATCACTATGTTACATCATAGAGAGAGAGACTACATTCTGTTCCCTGGGTAGAGCTACATATGTTACATCATAGAGAGAGAGAGACTACATTCTATTCCCTGGGTAGAGCTACATATGTTACATCATAGAGAGAGACTACATTCTATTCCCTGGGTAGATCTACATATGTTACATCATAGAGAGAGAGAGACTACATTCTATTCCCTGGGTAGAGCTACATATGTTACATCATAGAGAGAGACTACATTCTATTCCCTGGGTAGATCTACATATGTTACATCATAGAGAGAGAGAGACTACATTCTATTCCCTGGGTAGAGCTACATATGTTACATCATAGAGAGAGAGACTACATTCTCTTCCCTGGGTAGAGCTACATATCACTATGTTAAAACATAGCAATCGATAGTCTACATTATATTCTGGTTGTCTTGAATTGGGCGACAAGGGTCTGTATCCGCGGGATATCTTTACATTTTGTCATTCTAGAGAATACAGATATTATACGTTCTGAATCCAGATGTATTTTATAGATACACTACATGACCAATAGTATGTGGACACCAGCTTGCCCAACATCTCATTCCAAACATATGGGAATTAATATGGAGTTGGTCCCCCCTTTGCTGCTATAACAGCCTCCACTCTTCTGGGAAGGGCTTTCTACCAGATGTTGGAACATTGCTGCGGGGACTTGTTTCCATTCAGCCACGAGAGCATTAGTGAGGTTGGGCACTGATGTTGGGCGATTAGGCCTGGTTCTCAGTCGGCGTTCCAATTCTTCCCACAAGTGGTCGATGGGGTTGAGGTCAGGGCTCTGTGCAGGCCAGTCAAGTTCCTCCACACCAATCTCGACAAACCATTTCTGTATGGACCTCGCTTTGTGCACACGGACATTGTCATGCTGAAACAGGAAAGGGCCTTCCCCAAACTATTGCCACAAAGTTGGACGCACAGAATCATCTAGAATGTATTTGTATGCTGTAGCATTAAGATTTCCCTTCACTGGATCTAAGGGACCCTATCCATGAAAACCAGTCCCAGACCATCCGCCTTGCATCCGCCAAACCCAGATTTGTCCGTCGGACTGCCAGATGGTGAGACGTGATTCATCACTCCAGAGAACCTGTTTCCACTGCTCAAAAGTCCAATGGTGACTTACTTAGAACTAAATACAAATTAAACTAAAAAAAAAAAAAATACTTATTAGTTCCTTTGAATTCCTTTTTAGAGGTTTTTAGGCCAAATAACCCAATCAAAACGTAAAGCTTCTTGAACGTGGGAATATGCCAGGCTGTAACGCCCGTCGTAGAGAGGCGCATTGTGTTGATTGCTCATCATGATATTTATTATAACTCCAAACGCTAAAGACAAAATAACAACCAGAAAACGAACGGCCAACAGTTCTGTCAGGTAACAGATAACTAAACAGAAAATATAACTACCCACAAACACAGGTGGGAAAAAAAACCTACTTAAAAATGATGTCCAATTAGAGACAACGAGGACCAGCTGCCTCTAATTGGAGATCATCCCCCAAAAAAACATAGAAATAGAAAACTAGAACTAAACATAGATATAGAAACATAGAAAACGTAGAAAACACCCCCTGTCACGCCCTGACCTACTCTACCATAGTCCTGACCATCTTACTATGGTCAGGACGTGACACAGGCCTATTGGGCCAAAATCAATTATGGCCTATTGTATAGATAATAGAACGAAAATGAACGAAACGTTTAAGAGATCTGATTTGTAGTTTATTAATGCTTTGCTACAATGACACACTTAGTTATCTACCCACCTCGTTCCTTTATTTTAATGTGTGCACGTAGTAAGTACGGCATCATGCTTTTGGGATACGTGTGTTTTCAGATTGATTCTTTAGTTGTGGACACTACATCACCACACTCCCTCTCTTGCTATTGGTCCTTGTCTTTGTAACTCACCTTGATTTTTCACCTGAGTTGTTATATCAGTTTCTTGATGAAAATATTGAGTAAACTCCATGACAGTAGCTAAAGCAAGGGGCTATAGCAGCACACAAGTAGACTACAGATGCGTGCTGGGCCCGGCATGCCATGAGCTCGTGAAGTGAGCACCACTGAAGCGAAATTGGAGCCGGCAAGAAGGCTGGCAATCCAGCCTTTTTTTTTTAATCTCCTTCCTGCTCTCCTCACAGACTCTGATGCGATAGCTTTTCTGAGGTCTGGATTGGATGCATGTAAAAACTGTCCCATTAGAGAGAATATCATAGCTCTGTATATGAAATTACGGAGCAACTCCTTATACCTTATACCTAATAACATGTCAGATAGCCTTTTCTCCCAGATCCTATTACTTTTCGTGGTTGTAAATGGAACAGTGCGTATTGGAAACTTGTTTAAGGTAGAACCAGTATTTATTCATTGATTAGTTGGGTGGGTTAAATTTGGTGCACAGAAGTATATTGTGCCATATCACAACTTGTTGTTGAACTCATGAGCGAGTTGCATGATTTTCTACGTTTGAAGCGGGCCTATAAGCCTATCTATTTGGCAAGACAGCTGTGTATGGCTGCAGTTCACTGTAGTAGTCTGTTTCTTACTGTAGTAGACTGCATCTCACTGTAGTAGCCTGCATCTCACTGTAGTAGGCTGCATCTCACTGTAGTAGGCTGCATCTCACTGCAGTAGGCTGCATCTCACTGTAGTAGGCTGCATCTCACTGTAGTAGGCTGCATCTCACTGTAGTAGACTGCATCTCACTGTAGTAGGCTGCATCTAACTGTAGTAGGCTGTTTCTAACTGTAGTAGGCTGCATCTAACTGTAGTAGGCTGTTTCTTACTGTAGTAGGCTGCATCTAACTGTAGTAGGCTGTTTCTAACTGTAGTAGGCTGCATCTCACTGTAGTAGGCTGCATCTAACTGTAGTAGGCTGTTTCTAACTGTAGTAGGCTGTTTCTCACTGTAGTAGGCTGTTTCTCACTGTAGTAGGCTGCATCTAACTGTAGTAGGCTGCATCTCACTGTAGTAGGCTGTTTCTCACTGTAGTAGGCTGTTTCTAACTGTAGTAGGCTGTATCTCACTGTAGTAGGCTGTTTCTCACTGTAGTAGGCTGCATCTAACTGTAGTAGGCTGTTTCTAACTGTAGTAGGCTGCATCTAACTGTAGTAGGCTGTATCTCACTGTAGTAAGCTGTTTCTCACTGTAGTAGGCTGCATCTAACTGTAGTAGGCTGTATCTCACTGTAGTAGGCTATTTCTCACTGTAGTAGGCTGTTTCTCACTGTAGTAGGCTGCATCTAACTGTAGTAGGCTGCATCTCACTGTAGTAGGCTGTTTCTCACTGTAGTAGGCTGCATCTAACTGTAGTAGGCTGCATCTCACTGTAGTAGGCTGTTTCTCACTGTAGTAGGCTGTTTCTAACTGTAGTAGGCTGTATCTCACTGTAGTAGGCTGTTTCTCACTGTAGTAGGCTGCATCTAACTGTAGTAGGCTGTTTCTAACTGTAGTAGGCTGCATCTAACTGTAGTAGGCTGTATCTCACTGTAGTAAGCTGTTTCTCACTGTAGTAGGCTGCATCTAACTGTAGTAGGCTGTATCTCACTGTAGTAGGCTATTTCTCACTGTAGTAGGCTGTTTCTCACTGTAGTAGGCTGCATCTAACTGTAGTAGACTGCATCTAACTGTAGTAGACTGAATCTCAGTGTAGTGGGCTGTAGGCTATATCTAACTGTAGTAGGCTGTTTCTCATTGTAGTAGATTGTAGACTGTATCTCACTGTAGTAGGCTGTTTCTCACTGTAGTAGGCTGTTTCTAACTGTAGTAGGCTGTTTCTCACTGTAGTAGGCTGCATCTAACTGTAGTAGACTGCATCTAACTGTAGTAGACTGAATCTCAGTGTAGTGGGCTGTAGGCTATATCTAACTGTAGTAGGCTGTTTCTCATTGTAGTAGATTGTAGACTGTATCTCACTGTAGTAGGCCGTTTCTCACTGTAGCAGGCTGTTTCTAACTGTAGTTGGCTGATTCTCACTGTAGTAAGCTGCATCTAACTGTAGTAGGCTGTTTCTAACTGTAGTAGGCTGTTTCTCATTGTAGTAGGCTGCATCTCACTGTAGTAGGCTGTAGGCGGCATCTCACTGTAGTAGACTGCATCTCACTGTAGTAGGCTGCATTTCACTGTACTAGACTGCATCTCAGTGTAGTAGACTGCATCTCACTGTTGTACGCTGCATCTCACTGTTGTACGCTGCATCTCACTGTAGTAGGCTGCATCTCACTGTAGTAGGCTGCATCTCACTGTAGTAGGCTGTAGGCTGTATCTCACTGTAGTAGACTATAGGCTGCAGGCTGCATCACACTGTAAGATGCTGTAGGCTGTATCTCACTGCTCTGTTTTTAGTCCCCTCCTGTACTCCCTGTTCACCCACGACTCTGTGGCCTCGCATGACTCCAACACCATAGTTAGGTTTGCTGACGACACAACAGTGGTAGGCCTAATCACCGACAATGATGAGGCAGCCTATAGGGAGGTCAGAGACCTGGCATTGTGATGCCAGGGTAACAACCCCTCCCTCAACATGAGAAAGACAAATGAGATGATTGTGGACTACAGGAAGTTTCAAGATTGTTGGTGTCGACATCACCTACAAACTATCATGGACCAAACACACCAAGACATTTGTGAAGAACGCCTATTCCCCCTCAGGAGACTGAAAAGATTTGGCATGGGTCCTCAGATCCTCAGAAAGTTCTACAGCTGCACCATTGAGAGCATCCTGACTGGTTGCATCATCGCCTGGTGTGGTAACTGCTCGCAATCCGACCGCAAGGCTCTACAGAGGGTAATGCGTACGCCCCAGTACATCACTGGGGCTAAGCTGCCTGCCATCCAGGACCTCTGTACCAGGCGGTGTCAGAGGAAGGCCCTAAAAACTGTTGAAGATTCCAGCCACCCCAGTCACAGACTGTTCTATCTGCTACCGCACGGCAAGCGGTACCGGAGCGCTAAGTCTAGGTCCAAAAGGCTCCTTGATATTGACTCGGTACCGGTAACCCCTGTATATATCCTCATTATAGTTATTTTAATTTGTTACATTTTTTATACTTTAGTTAATTTAATTTTGGGGGAAATATTTTCTTACTTATTGTACTTAAAAAAATAAATGCTGGTTGTTGGTGTGAAAAGTGCCTTGCAAAAGTATTCATTCCCCTTGGCGTTTTTCCTATTTTGTTGCATTACAACCTGTAATTTAAATGGATTTTTATTTGGATGTCATGTAATGGACGTACACAAAATAGTCCTAATTGGTGAAGTGAAATTAAATAAATAACTTGTTTAAAAAATATATTCACCCCCTTTGCTATGAAGCCCCTAAATAAGATCTGGTGCAACCAATTACCTTCAGAAGTCACATAATTAGTTAAATAAAGTCCACCTGTGTGCAATCTAAGTGTCACATGATCTGTCACATGATCTCAGTAGATATACACAAGGGGCACCACCAAGCAAGCGTCACCATGAAGACCAAGGAGCTCTCCAAACAGGTCAGGGTCAAAGTTGTGGAGAAGTACAGATCAGGGTTGGGTTATAAAAAATATCCAAACTTTGAACATCCCACGGAGCACCATTAAATCCAGTATTTAAAAATTGAAATAATATGGCACCACAACAAACCTGCCAAGAGAGGGCCGCCCACCCTAACTCACGGACCAGGCAAGGAGGGCATTAATCAGAGAGGCAACAAAGAGACCAAAGATAACCCTGAAGGAGCTGCAAAGCTCCACAGCGGAGATTGGAGTATCTGTCCATAGGACCACTTTAAGCCGTACACTCCACAGAGCTGGGCTTTACAGAAGTGTGGCCAGAAAAAGGCCATTGCTTAAAGAAAAAAATAAGCAAACGCATTTGGTGTTCGCCAAAAGGCATGTGGGAGACTCCCCAAACATATAGAAGAAGGTACTCTGGTCAGATGAGACTAAAATGGAGCTTTTTGGCCAGCAAGGAAACACTATGTTTAGTGCAAACCCAACACCTCTCATCACCCCGAGAATACCATCCCCACAGTGAATCGTGGTGGTAGTAGCATCATGTTGTGGGGATGTTTATCGTTGGCAGGGACTGGGAAACTGGTCAGAATTGAAGGAATGATGGATGGCGCTAAATACAGGGAAACTCTTGAGGGAAACCTGTTTCAGTCTTCCAGAGATTTGAGACTGGGACGGTGGTTCACCTTCCAGCAGGACAATGACCCTAAGCATACTGCTAAAGCAACACTTGAGTGGTTTAAGGGGAAACATTTAAATGTCTTGGGATGACCTGGTCAAAGCTCAGACCTCAATCCAATTGAGAATCTGTGATATGACTTAAAGATTGCTGTACACCAGCGGAACCCATCCAACTTGAAGGAGCTGGAGCAGTTTTGCCTTGAAGAACGGGTAAAATGCCCAGTGGCTCGATGTGCCAAACTTATAGAGACATACCCCAAGAGACTTGCAGCTGTAATTGCTGCAAAAGGTGGCTCTACAAAGTATTGACTTTGGGGGGGTGAATAGTTATGCACGCTCAAGTTTTCTGTTTTTTGTCTTATTTCTTGTTTGTTTCACAATAAAAAATATTTTGCATCTTCAAAGTGGTAGGCATGTTGTGTAAATCAAATGATACAAACCCCCCCAAAAAGTAAATTTTCATTCCAGGTTGTAAGGCAATAAAATAGGAAAAATGCCAAGGGGGCTGAATACCTTCGCAAGCCACTGTAAGTACGCATTTCACAGTAAGGTCTATACTAGTTGTATCCGGCGAGCGTGACAAATACAATTAGATTTGTCATCCTACTTGGATACAGGTTTAATTACACCTGATATAAGATCATTCACCCCCCCTCTCTCTCTCTCTCTCTCCTCTAACTCTCTCCCTTTTTTTCTAACTCTCAGTTCTCCACATCTCTCTCTCTCTCTCTCTCTCTATCTCTCTCAATGAAATAAACATTCTCTCTCTCGCTATGAAATAAACATAATTCTCTCTCTCTCTATGAAATAAACATCATTCTCTCTCTCCATCTTTCTCTCTCTCTCTCTCTCGCTCTATGAAATAAACTTTCTCTCTCTATGAAATAAACATAATTCTCTCTCTCTCTATGAAATAAACATAATTCTCTCTCCATCTTTCTCTCTCTCTCTCTATGAATGAAGGCCATTTTAACTGATAGCTAAAGTGCATTTTGAAAAGTATATTTGCATAAGGTGCAATGCACAGTATACTGTTGTGTATAGCTTTTATTTAATGGAACACAGGGTGTTACCTTAGAATATAACCCACGAAACAATCGTTGCCTCAAGGAAAACAAAATAATAAAATAACTTTCAAAATCAGACATTCTGGCAAGGCAGACATAGGACTGGCAGGTAGACTAGCGGTTGAAACAGTAACCTTAATTGATCCCATAAGTCGTTTTGGATAAGAGCGTCTGCTAAATGACGAAAATGTAAATGGTAATGAATGTGTTACTTTAGGCTCTGCTTGTTACAGGGGAGAAGGCACGACAATCTGAACCCATCTGAACCCATCTGAAGGTCTTGTCAGTCTGAACCCATCTGAAGGTCGTGTCTGTCTGAACCCATCTGAACCCATCTGAAGGTCTTGTCAGTCTGAACCCATCTGAACCCATCTGAAGGTCTTGTCTGTCTGAACCCATCTGAACCCATCTGAAGGTCTTGTCAGTTTGAACCCATCTAAAGGTCTTGTCAGTCTGAACCCATCTGAAGGTCTTGTCTGTCTGAACCCATCTGAAGGTTGGGTTCAGCCTATATCGAATCTTCCATTCCTCTCAAAAATTTTAGAAAAAGCTGTTGCACAGCAACTCACTGCCTTCCTGAAGACAAATAATGTATACGAAACGCTTCAGTCTGGTTTTAGACCCCATCATAGCACTGAGACTGCACTTGTGAAGGTGGTAAATGACCTTTTAATGACGTCAGACCGAGGCTCTGCATCTGTCCTCGTGCTCCTAGATCTTAGTGCCGCTTTTGATACCATCGATCACCACATTCTTTTGGAGAGATTGGAAACCCAAATTGGTCTACATGGACAAGTTCTGGCCTGGTTTAGATCTTATCTGTCGGAAAGATATCAGTTTGTCTCTGTGAATGGTTTGTCCTCTGACAAATCAATTGTACATTTCGGTGTTCCTCAAGGTTCCGTTTTAGGACCACTATTGTTTTCACTATATATTTTACCTCTTGGGGATGTCATTCGAAAACATAATGTTAAATTTCACTGCTATGCGGACGACACACAGCTGTACATTTCAATGAAACATGGTGAAGCTCCAAAATTGCCCTCGCTAGAAGCCTGTGTTTCAGACATAAGGAAGTGGATGGCTGCAAACTTTCTACTTTTAAACTCGGACAAAACAGAGATGCTTGTTCTAGGTCCCAAGAAACAAAGAGATCTTCTGTTCAATCTGACAATTAATCTGGATGGTTGTACAGTCGTCTCAAATAAAACTGTGAAGGACCTCGGTGTTACTCTGGACCCTGATCTCTCTTTTGAAGAACATATCAAGACTGTTTCAAGGACAGCTTTTTTCCATCTACATAACATTGCAAAAATCAGAAACTTTCTGTCCAAAAATGACGCAGAAAAATTAATCCATGCTTTTGTTACTTCTAGGCTGGACTACTGCAATGCTCTGCTACCCGGATAAAGCACTAAACAAACTTCAGTTAGTGCTAAATACGGCTGCTAGAATCCTGACTAGAACCAAACAATTTGATCATATTACTCCAGTGCTAGCCTCCCTACACTGGCTTCCTGTTAACCTGTTTGGGGTAGGGGGCAGTATTGAGAATTTTGGAAAAAATATGTTCCCATTTTTAACTGCCTCCTACACCAACTCAGAAGCTAGAATATGCATATTATTGTTCAGGTTTGGATAGAAAACACTCTGAATTTTCTAAAACTGTTTGAATGGTGTCTGTGAGTATAACAGAACTCCTATGGCAGGCAAAAACCTGACAAGTTTTCAAGCAGGAAGTACCCTGTCTGACAAGGAGTCGTGCGTCTTGCATCTTTTTATTGAAAAGTAAGGATCTTAGCTGTAACGTGACAATTCCCAGGGCTCCAATAGGCTCTCAGAGCCCGCGAAATAACTGAAGGTTTACGAGGGAGCCTCAGGCTGAAACACATTATCCCATTTTGTAAGTTGCTGATCCGAGGACTTTTGAATGATGCGCGTGCATGAGTCGCTTCTGAGGAGAAATTTTATTCGGCTGTTTAGGCTCAATGCATACTCCCGGTCGGAATATTATCACTAATCTACGAGTTGAATGGCATAAAAATTGGTTTTAAACAGCGGTTGACATGCTTCGAAGTACGGTAATGGAATATTTAGACATTTTTGACACGCCAATGCGCCATGCGCGGGACCGTGAAGAAGCATTCTAGAACTCACGAACAAAACGTCGCTGTTTGGATATAACGATGGATTATTTGGGACCAAACCAACATTTGTTATTGAAGTAGAAGTCCTGGCAGTGTATTCTGATGAAGAACAAGCAAGGTAAGAACATTTTTCTTATAGGAAATGTGATTTTGGTGGATGCTGACCTGGGTGGGTATCTAAATAGCTAGCCCTGTAATGCCGGGCTATGTACTTAGATTATTGCAAAATGTGCTTCATCCGAAAAGCTATTTTAAAATCGGACATATCGAGTGCATAGAGGAGTAATGTATCTATAATTCTTAAAATAATTGTTATGCTTTTTGTGAACGTTTATCGTGAGTAATTTAGCAAACTGTTAGTAAATTCAACGGAAGTTTGCCGGGGGTTATGCGTTTTCTGAACGTCACATGCTAATGCAAAAAGCTGTTTTTTGATATAAATATGAACTTGATTGAACAGACATGCATGTATTGTATAACACAATGTCCTAGGTGTGTCATCTGATGAAGATCATCAAAGGTTAGTGCTGCATTTAGCTGTGGTTTGGGTTTTTGTGACATTATATGCTAGCTTGAAAAATGGCTGTCTGATTTTTTCTGGCTGGGCACTCTGCTGACATAATCTAATGTTTTGCTTTCGTTGTAAAGCCTTTTTGAAATCGGACAGTGGGGTTAGATTAACGAGATTCTTGTCTTTAAATAGCTGTAAAATAGTCATATGTTTGAGAAATTGAAGTAATAGTATTTCTAACGATTCAAAAATCGCGCCACTGGAATTTCAGTAGCTGTTACGTAGGTGGGACGAAATCGTCCAACATACCCCAGAGAGGTTAAGGCAAGGGCTGATTTCAAGGTTTTACTGCTAACCTACAAATCATTACACGGGCTTGCTCCTACCTATCTTTCCGATTTGGTCCTGCCGTACATACCTACACGTATGCTACGGTCACAAGACGCAGGCCTCCTAATTGTCCCTAGAATTTCTAAGCAAACGGCTGGAGGTAGGGCTTTCTCCTATAGAGCTCCATTTTTATTGAATGGTCTGCCTACCCATGTGAGAGACGCAGACTCAGTCTCAACCTTTAAGTCTTTACTGAAGACTTATCTCTTCAGTAGGTCCTATGATTAAGTGTAGTCTGGCCCAGGAGTGTGAAGGTGAACGGAAAGGCTGGAGCAACGAACCGCCCTTGCTGTCTCTGCCTTGCCGGTTCCCCTCTTTCCACTGGGATTCTCTGCCTCTAACCCTATTACAGGGGCTGAGTCACTGACTTACTGGTGTTCTTCCATGCTGTCCATGGGAGGGGTGCGTCACTTGAGTGGGTTGAGTCACTGACGTGGTCTTCCTGTCTGGGTTGGCGCCCCCCCTTGGGTTGTGCCATGGCGGAGATTTTTGTGGGCTATACTCGGCCTTGTCTTCGGACGGTAAGTTGGTGGTTGTAGACATCCCTCTAGTGGTGTGGGGGCTGTGCTTTGGCAAAGTGGGTGGGATTATATCCTGCCTGTTTGGCCCTGTCCGGGGGTATCATCGGATGGGGCCACAGTGTCTTCTGATCCCTCCTGTCTCAGCCTCCAGTATTTATGCTGCAGTAGTTTATGTGCCGGGGGGCTAGGGTCAGTCTGTTTCATCTGGAGTATTCTCTTGTCTTATCCGGTATCCTGTGTGAATTTAAATATGCTCTCTCTAATTCTCTTTTTCTCTCTTTCTTTCTTTCTCTCGGAGGACCTGAGCCCTAGGACCATGCCTCGGGACTACCTGGCATGATGACTCCTTGCTGTCCCCAGTCCACCTGGCCATGCTGCTGCTCTAGTTTCAACTGTTCTGCCTGCGGCTACGGAACCCTGACCTGTTCACCGGACGTGCTTGTTGCACCCTCGACAACTACAATGATTATTATTATTTGACCATGCTGGTCATTTATGAACATTTTAACATCTTGACCATGTTCTGTTATAATATCCACCCAGCACAGCCAGAAGAGGACTGGCCACCCCTCACAGCCTGGTTCCTCTCTAGGTTTCTTCCTAGGTTTTTGGCCTTTCTAGGGAGTTTTTCCTAGGGAGTTTTTCCTAGTCACCGTGCCTCTTTCACATGCATTGCTTGCTGTTTGGGGTTTTAGGCTGGGTTTCTGTACAGCACTTTGAGATTTCAGCTGATATACGAAGGGCTATATAAATAAATTTGATTTTTTTGATTTTTTTTTTAAGGCCTTGTCAGTCTGAACCCACCTGAACCCATCTGAAGGTCTTGTCAGTCTGAACCCACCTGAACCCATCTGAAGTTCTTGTCAGTCTGAACCCATCTAAAGGTCTTGTCAGTCTGAACCCATCTGAAGGTCTTGTCTGTCTGAACCCATCTGAAGGTCTTGTCAGTCTGAACCCATCTAAAGGTCTTGTCTGTCTGAACCCATCTGAAGGTCTTGTCAGTCTGAACCCATCTAAAGGTCTTGTCAGTCTGAACCCATCTGAAGGTCTTGTCAGTCTGAACCCATCTGAAGGTCTTGTCAGTCTGAACCCACCTGAACCCATCTGAAGGTCTTGTCAGTCTGAACCCATCTGAAGGTCTTGTCAGTCTGAACCCACCTGAACCCATCTGAAGGTCTTGTCAGTCTGAACCCATCTGAAGGTCTTGTCAGTCTGAACCCATCTGAAGGTCTTGTCAGTCTGATCCCATCTGAAGGTCTTGTCAGTCTGAACCCATCTAAAGGTCTTGTCAGTCTGAACCCATCTAAAGGTCTTGTCAGTCTGAACCCATCTGAAGGTATTGTCAGTCTGAACCCATCTGAACCCATCTGAACCCATCTGAAGGTCTTGTCAGTCTGAACCCATCTGAAGGTCTTGTCAGTCTGAACCCATTTGAACCCATCTAAAGTTTTTGTCAGTTTGAACCCATCTGAAGGTCTTGTCAGTCTAAACCCATCTGAACCCATCTAAAGGTCTTGTCAGTCTGAACCCATCTAAAGTTCTTGTCAGTCTGAACCCATCTGAAGGTCTTGTCAGTCTGAACCCATCTAAAGTTCTTGTCAGTTTGAACCCATCTGAACCCATCTAAAGGTCTTGTCAGTCTGAACCCATCTGAAGGTCTTGTCAGTCTGAACCCATCTGAAGGTCTTGTCAGTCTGAACCCATCTGAAGGTCTTGTCAGTCTGAACCCACCTGAACCCATCTGAAGGTCTTGTCAGTCTGAACCCATCTGAAGGTCTTGTCAGTCTGAACCCACCTGAACCCATCTGAAGGTCTTGTCAGTCTGAACCCATCTGAAGGTCTTGTCAGTCTGAACCCATCTGAAGGTCTTGTCAGTCTGATCCCATCTGAAGGTCTTGTCAGTCTGAACCCATCTAAAGGTCTTGTCAGTCTGAACCCATCTAAAGGTCTTGTCAGTCTGAACCCATCTGAAGGTATTGTCAGTCTGAACCCATCTGAACCCATCTGAACCCATCTGAAGGTCTTGTCAGTCTGAACCCATCTGAAGGTCTTGTCAGTCTGAACCCATCTGAACCCATCTAAAGTTTTTGTCAGTTTGAACCCATCTGAAGGTCTTGTCAGTCTAAACCCATCTGAACCCATCTAAAGGTCTTGTCAGTCTGAACCCATCTAAAGTTCTTGTCAGTCTGAACCCATCTGAAGGTCTTGTCAGTCTGAACCCATCTAAAGTTCTTGTCAGTTTGAACCCATCTGAAGGTCTTGTAAGTCTGAACCCATCTGAACCCATCTGAAGGTCTTGTCAGTCTAAACCCATCTGAACCCATCTAAAGGTCTTGTCAGTCTGAACCCATCTAAAGTTCTTGTCAGTCTGAACCCATCTGAAGGTCTTGTCAGTCTGAACCCATCTGAAGGTCTTGTAAGTCTGAACCCATCTAAAGGTCTTGTCAGTCCGAAATCACACATCATTAAAGGCTCACTTTGTGCTTGTTTACTGTCAACTAACAGCTTATGTTTTCTTTGTTCTTAAGCACACAGATTGTGTGTGTGTGTGTGTGTGTGTGTGTGTGTGTGTGTGTGTGTGTGTGTCACAGGTGGGTAAATGCAGGAAGTGTGCTCATTTGTATGTTTTGGTTTGATTGTCATGAGAAGAGATTTGGTTTGTATCCTAGAGAAAGATAACTCACACCCTCTCGCTCTCTCTCTCACTCTCTCTTGCTCTCTCATTCTCCTTTTCTCTGTCTTCTTTCTCCCTCCACATTAGAGTGATAAGTGAAGCAATTGTTTTTCTGACTATTTCATGCTGGGCCGCGGTGCGCGTCTGTGTGTGTAGCTGAACTGTACTGACACTTCTCTCCTTTTGTTCCACTGCTTCACTTCACATGCGTCTTTCTGAAAAGAGAGATGGAATAAGAGGACAGAGAGGAGGAGAGGAGAGAGAGGACAGAGAGGACAGGAGAGAGGAGAGAGGAGAGAGAGGAGAGAGAGGAGAGAGAGGACAGGAGAGAGGAGAGAGAGAGGAGAGAAAAGAGAGGGGAGTGGAGAGTAAAGAGAGGAGAGGAGAGGAGAGTAAAGAGAGGAGAGTGGAGAGAGGAAAAAGAAGAGACTAATCTTACTAGTATAAAGACCTCCTCCATTCCTGCCATTATTGAAAGAGATTGTGATACTTCACATCTCAAAATTGGGTTACTTAATGTTAGATCCCTCACTTCCAAGGCAGTTATAGTCAATGAACTAATCACTGATCATAATCTTGATGTGATTGGCCTGACTGAAACATGGCTTAAGCCTGATGAATTTACTGTGTTAAATGAGGCCTCACCCCCTGGTTACACTAGTGACCAAACCCCCCGTGCATCCGGCAAAGGCGGAGGTGTTGCTAACATTTACGATAGCAAATTTCAATTTACAAAAAAAAAAACAATGACGTTTTCGTCTTTTGAGCTTCTAGTCATGAAATCTATGCAGCCTACTCAATCACTTTTTATAGCTACTGTTTACAGGCCTCCTGGGCCATATGCAGTGTTCCTTACTGAGTTCCCTGAATTCCTATCGGATCTTGTAGTCATAGCAGATAATATTCTAATTTTTGGTGACTTTAACATTCACATGGAAAAGTCCACAGACCCACTCCAAAAGGCTTTCGGAGCCATCATCGACTCAGTGGGTTTTGTCCAACATGTCTCTGGACCTACTCACTGCCACAGTCATACTCTGGACCTAGTTTTGTCCCATGGAATAAATGTTGTGGATCTTAATGTTTTTCCTCATAATCCTGGATTATCGGACCACCATTTTATTGCGTTTACAATTGCAACAAATAATCTGCTCAGACCCCAACCAAGGAAGATTAAAAGTCGTGCTATAAATTCTCAGACAACCCAAAGATTCCTTGATGCCCTTCCAGACTCCCTCTGCCTACCCAAGGACGTCAGAGGACAAGAATCAGTTAACCACCTAACCGAGGAACTCAATTCAACCTTGCGCAATACCCTAGATGCAGTTGCACCCCTAAAAATTAAAAACATCTGTCATAAGAAACTAGCTCCCTGGTATACAGAAAATACACAAGCTCTGAAGCAAGCTTCCAGAAAATTGGAACGGAAATGGCGCCACACTAAACTGGAAGTCTTCCGACTAGCTTGGAAAGACAGTACCGCGCAGTATCGAAGAGCCCTCACTGCTGCACGATCATCCTATTTTTCCAACTTAATTGAGGAAAATAAGAACAATCCAAAATTTCTTTTTGACACTGTCGCAAAGCTAACTAAAAAGCAGCATTCGCAAATGGAGGATGGCTTTCACTTCAGCAGTAATAAATTTATGAACTTCTTTGAGGAAAAGATCATGATCATTAGAAAGCAAATTACGGACTCCTCTTTAAATCTGGGTATTCCTCCAGGGCTTCATTGTCCAGAGTCTGCACAACTCTGCCAGGACCTAGGATCAAGGGAGATACTAAAGTGTTTTAGTACTATATCTCTTGACATAATGATGAAAATAATCATGGCCTCCAAACCCTCAAGCTGCATACTGGACCCTATTCCAACTAAACTACTGAAAGAGCTGCTTCCTGTGCTTGGCCCTCCTATGTTGAACATAATAAACGGCTCTCTATCCACCGGATGTGTACCAAGCTCACTAAAAGTGGCAGTAATAAAGCCTCTCTTGAAAAAGCCGAATCTTGACCCAGAAATTATAAAAAACTATCGGCCTATATCGAATCTTCCATTCCTCTCAAAAATTTTAGAAAAAGTTGTTGCGCAGCAACTCACTGCCTTCCTGAAGACAAACAATGTATACGAAACGCTTCAGTCTGGTTTTAGACCCCATCATAGCACTGAGACTGCACTTGTGAAGGTGGTAAATTACCTTTTAATGACGTCAGACCGAGGCTCTGCATCTGTCCTCATGCTCCTAGATCTTAGTGCCGCTTTTGATACCATCGATCACCACATTCTTTTGGAGAGATTGGAAACCCAAATTGGTCTACATGGACAAGTTCTGGCCTGGTTTAGATCTTATCTGTCGGAAAGATATCAGTTTGTCTCTGTGAATGGTTCGTCCTCTGACAAATCAATTGTAAATTTCGGTGTTCCTCAAGGTTCCGTTCTAGGACCACTATTGTTTTCACTATATATTTTACCTCTTGGGGATGTCATTCGAAAACATAATGTTAAATTTCACTGCTATGCGGACGACACACAGCTGTACATTTCAATGAAACATGGTGAAGCCCCAAAATTGCCCTCGCTAGAAGCCTGTGTTTCAGACATAAGGAAGTGGATGGCTGCAAATTTTCTACTTTTAAACTCGGACAAAACAGAGATGCTTGTCCTAGGTCCCAAGAAACAAAGAGATCTTCTGTTGAATCTGACAATTAATCTGGATGGTTGTACAGTCGTCTCAAATAAAACTGTGAAGGACTTCGGCGTTACTCTGGACCCTGATCTCTCTTTTGAAGAACATATCAAGACTGCTTCAAGGACAGCTTTTTTCCATCTACGTAACATTGCAAAAATCAGAAACTTTCTGTCCAAAAATGACGCAGAAAAATTAATCCATGCTTTTGTTACTTCTAGGCTCGACTACTGCAATGCTCTACTTTCCGGCTACCCGGATAAAGCACTAAACAAACTTCAGTTAGTGCTAAATACGGCTGCTAGAATCCTGACTAGAACCAAAAAATTTGATCATATTACTCCAGTGCTAGCCTCCCTACACTGGCTTCCTGTTAAGGCAAGGGCTGATTTCAAGGTTTTACTGCTAACCTACAAAGCATTACATGGGCTTGCTCCTACCTATCTTTCCGATTTGGTCCTGCCGTACATACCTACACGTACGCTACGGTCACAAGATGCAGGCCTCCTAATTGTCCCTAGAATTTCTAAGCAAACGGCTGGAGGTAGGGCTTTCTCCTATAGAGCTCCATTTTTATGGAATGGTCTGCCTACCCATGTGAGAGACGCAGACTCAGTCTCAACCTTTAAGTCTTTACTGAAGACTTATCTCTTCAGTAGGTCCTATGATTAAGTATAGTCTGGCCCAGGAGTGTGAAGGTGAACGGAAAGGCTGGCGCAACGAACCGCCCTTGCTGTCTCTGGCTTGTCGGTTCCCCTCTTCCCACTGGGATTCTCTGCCTCTAACCCTTTTACAGGGGCTGAGTCACTGACTTACTGGTGTTCTTCCATGCCGTCCATGGGAGGGGTGCGTCACTTGAGTAGGTTGAGCCACTGACGTGGTCTTCCTGTCTGGGTTGGCGCCCCCCCCTTGGGTTGTGCCGTGGCGGACATCTTTGTGGGCTATACTCGGCCTTGTCTTCGGACGGTAAGTTGGTGGTTGTAGATATCCCTCTAGTGGTGTGGGGGCTGTGCTTTGGCAAAGTGGGTGGGGTTATATCCTGCCTGTTTTGGCCCTGTCCGGGGGTATCATCGGATGGGGCCACAGTGTCTTCTGATCCCTCCTGTCTCAGCCTCCAGTATTTATGCTGCAGTAGTTTATGTGTCGGGGGGCTAGGGTCAGTCTGTTACATCTGGAGTATTCTCTTGTCTTATCCGGTGTCCTGTGTGAATGTAAATATGCTCTCTCTAATTCTCTCTTTCTTTCTTTCTCTCGGAGGACCTGAGCCCTAGGACCATGCCTCAGGACTACCTGGCATGATGACTCCTTGCTGTCCCCAGTCCACCTGGCCATGCTGCTGCTCCAGTTTCAACTGTTCTGCCTGCGGCTACGGAACCCTGACCTGTTCACCGGACGTGCTTGTTGCACCCTCGACAATTACTATGATTATTATTATTTGACCATGCTGGTCATTTACGAACATTTTAACATCTTGACCATGTTCTGTTATAATATCCACCCGGCACAGCCAGAAGAGGACTGGCCACCCCTCATAGCCTGGTTCCTCTCTAGGTTTCTTCCTAGGTTTTTGGCCTTTCTCAGGAGTTTTTCCTAGGGAGTTTTTCCCAGCCACTGTGCTTCTTTCACATGCATTGCTTGCTGTTTGGGGTTTTAGGCTGGGTTTCTGTACAGCACTTTGAGATTTCAGCTGATGTACGAAGGGCTATATAAATAAATTTGATTTGATTTGATTTGAAGCGAAGGAGGACTATTGTGTCAGAGGACCTCTATTGAAGTGATCTGTCCTTTGAAACACAATGTCACCAGGCAGCCAATCAAACACAAAAAGAGAGAAGGTTAGAAAACAGATGAATGGAGGTCATAGGCCTACACATTAGGGTTGACCTCAATTAGTCGACTGGTCGATTGTTTGGTCGATAGGCTGTTAGTCGACCAAGATGTTTTATTCCTTTATTATCCCTTGCGCAAAATAGCTTCCAGCTGTGTCTGTCCCGAGCTCGCTGGTGCAGGAAACTCTGAGGGCCCAGAATATTGTATATATATATGTGCTGGACCCAAGTTTATATTTTATACAATGTTTCAAGTTCGTTGCAGACAGACCATGCATAGCCAATGTGATTTATATAATATTTATTTATAACAGGATATTTTCTACCTGCAGGCTGCAATGGTTTTATTTCTTGGCTTCATGTAGACTATTTTTACATAGTTAGCAATAGAAGTTACTTTTTAGTTTTGTATCATTTTTATTTAGATTTCAATAGAATTTGGATTAACAACATGACAGTGATTGTGAGGGGATGTATGAATTAAATTAAACTGTTCAACGAAAATGTGAAATTCTGAAAACCATAATTGCTACGCAGATCGCTAGGAATGGTAAGATAAATAACCATTCCACATGAGAAAAGTTGCCTCGTGTAGCCTGGAGTCCAGGAGAGTAACAGCAGAATCTGCGAAAGCCAGCAGGAGTGGTAGGAGATGTTAAAGTTATTCTCTTCCGTCTATCTTTATCTCTGGCTCCCTCTTGAGTCATTTGTGTCTTATTTCATCAAACAGCATGAGACAAGCATACAGTTGATTTTATTTAAAACACATAAGGTGTGTCTATATATGGAAAAATACACGTCTTAAAATGTCGACCGATCGATTGGTCAAAAGAACAGACAACTTTCGGTCGACCAAGAATTGTTTTAGTCGTGAAAGCCCTACTCCACATACACAAACAGTACAGTAATGAACCGACCTAATGATCTACTGATAAATACTGATGAAGTGTCACGCCCTGACCTTAGAGATCCTTTAAATTCTCTATTTGGTAGGTCAAGGTGTGACTAGGGTGGGAAATCTATGTTTATATTTCTTTGTTGGCTGGGTACGGTTCCCAATCAGAGGCAGCTGTCTATCGTTGTCTCTGATTGGGGATCATACTTAGGCAGCCCTTTTTCCCACGTTCAGTTGTAGGATCTTGTCTTTTGTGTTGCATGTATTTGGCACTCCTAGCTTTACGTTGGTTGTATTGTTTTTTTGGTGGTACATTTAAAATGAAAGAAAATGTATGCCTACCACGCTGCACCTTGGTCTTCATTGAACAACGGGCGTAACATGAAGAGGTGACCTAAAACCTAGCGGCGGCCACTGATTGGCTGAAAACACGGGACGCGAGGTGGTTGGAGGTAAACTGTTAGTAGGCCTAAAACCTGGATACAGCATTTATGTGATGACCAATAGACCAATTTGTCTCTTTGGCTGTTGAGAGAGCTAGGCGAACTCTCCCACCATAATGAGCCATTTAGAAAGACTTTATTGGGTATGAGAAACACACTTTATTGTTGTATAATGTCCGAAGTACCATTGACGTTCACTTGTGAAGAGACTGCAGAATGTGGTGGTTATTTGTTTGGCGACAAACTCTCGGTAAAAATAAGTATTTATAATTTAACCTTTATTTAACTAGGCAAGTCAGTAAAGAACACATTCTTATTTTCAATGACAGCCTAGGAACAGTGGGTTAACTGCCTTGTTCAGGGGCAGAACGACAGATTTTTACCATGTCAGCTCGGGGATTCGATCTAGCAACTTTTCGGTTACTGGCCCAACGCTCTAACCACTAGGCTACCTGCCGCTACCATAAATAATATTAATGAATTATTATTTTGCCAATCAAAAGTTATTACTAGACCGTGTATGTTAATTTACTCACTAAGATAACATCATAAAATGTGATTATCTCAACGTTGTTGTTGAAAAGGGAGAGGCAATACGGACACGCCTGGCTCCCAAATTTATGACGTATGTCGCATAGCTGAGAGTTGAGTGAAGATTAATGGATTTCAATCAGTTCAGTCAGCTGTCCTGATGAACCCTTCCCAGCTAGCTAGTTCAGTCAGTCATCCTGAAGAACCTTCCCCAGCTAGCTAGTTTATGCAGGCTAGTAGGCAACAACAGCAGTCTGGCACTGGTTAAAACTTGTAAATAAAATTATGTTTATTTCGATGGGTATAGGAGAAATAACTTGTAGTATGGGTCACCATCTTGATGTCACCAGAGGTCTTCTTTATATTCGATGTCAAGCATGAGTTATCAAGCCATTGTACATTTGAAACCATATGTTCTGTCAACACGACAAGACATGTTTTTCCTGCCACATAAACTACAATGTTGTCTGCATACATCTGGACAATCCTCAGATCTTTTATGTGTAAACTAAAAAGAAGCAGACCTATAACTGATCCTTGAGGGACTTTTCTGCTTTTCTGAGCTGTAGACATGATGTTATTGACCACTACACTTTGTTCCCTGTTGTTGATTCAAACCATCTTAGTGCTTTTGTTAGAAAATACAGTTCAAATCAAATGTTATTTGTCACAAGCGCCGAATACAACAGGTGCAGACCTTACATCAAACGCACATTTACAAGCCCTTAACCAACAATGCAGTTTTAAGAAAATACATTAAAAAAAGTATGAGATTTGAATAACAAATAATTAAAGAGCAGCAGTAAATAACAATAGCGGGGCTATATACAGGGGGTACCGGTACAGAGTCAATTTGTCAATGTGCGGGGGCACCGGTGTCGAGGTAATTGATGGAATTATGTACATGTAGGTAGAGTTATTAAAGTGGCTATGCATAGATAATAACAGAGAGTAGCAGCAGAGTGGAAGGGTGGGGGCAATGCAAATAGTCTGGGTAGCCATTTGATTAGCTGTTCAGGAGAAATATGGCTTTGGGGTAGAAGCTGTTTAGAAGCCTCAAGGACCTAGACTTGGCGCTCCGGTACCAATATCTTTCAGTCTCCTGAGGGGGAATAGGTTTTGTCGTGCCCTCTTCACGACTGTCTCGGTGTGCTTGGACCATGTTAGTTTGTTGGTGATTTGGACGCTAAGGAACTTGAAGCTCTCAACCTGCTCCACTGCAGCCCCGTTGATGAGATAGGGGCATGCTCGGTCCTCTTTTTCCTGTAGTCCACAATCATCTCCTTTGTCTTGATCATGTTGAGGGAAAGGTTGTTGTCATTGCACCACATGGTCAGGTCTCTGACCTCCTACCTATAGGCTGGCTCATTGTTGTCGGTGATCAGGCCTACCACTGTTGTGTCATCAGCAAACTTAATGATGGTGTTGGAGTCATGCCTGGCCATGCAGTCATGAGTGAACAGGGAGTACAGGAGGGGACTGAGCACGCACCCCTGGGGAGCTCCAGTGTTGAGGATCAGCATGGTGGAGGATGTGTTAGCTACCCTCACCACCTGGGGGCGGCCCGTCAGGAAGTCCAGGTTCCAGTTGCAGAGGGAGGTGTTTAGTCCCAGGGTCCTTAGCTTAGTGATGAGCTTTGAGGGCACTATGGTGTTGAACGCTGAGCTGTAGTCAATGAACAGCATTCTCACATAGGTGTTCCTTGTGTCCAGGTGGGAAAGGACAGTGTGGAGTGTGATAGAGATTGCATCATCTGTGGATCTGTCGGGCGGTATGCAAATTAGGGTAGGTCTAGGGTTTCTGGGATAATGGTGTTGATGTGAGCCATGACCAGCCTTTCAGAGTACTTCATGGCTACAGACATGAGTGCTACGGGTCGGTAGTCATTTAGGCAGGTTACCTTAGTGTTCTTGGGCACAGGCACTACAGTGGTCTGCTTAAAACATGTTGGTATTACAGACTCGGACAGGGAGAGGTTGATCTTGAGGTATGTGTGGATCTGTGAGGTACGTTTTGGGTCATTCTCTTGTTAAACCTACGGCCAAGTCCCAGCCTTCTGACAGAGGCAATCAGATTGTTAGCCACAATTGTCTGATACCTGGTGGAATTCATTATGCCATCAATCTTAACCAGAGCTAATTGGACCTCTGGAATTAAAACAGCCCCAAAACATCACTGACCCCCCTCCATATTTCACCGTGGGTATGAGGTGCCTCTCCTTGTATACATCTCTGTTTCGACACCAAACATGCCGATGCTGTATCTGAACAAAACGTTCAATTTTGGTCTCATCTGACCAGAGCACCTTCTTCCAGTCATAATTTAAACAATGTTTGGCAATCTCCAAGCGCATGCGTCTGTGTCTTGGGTTCAGAACAGGCTTTATTCTGGCAACCCTTCCAAAGAGCCTGTGGTTGTGGAAGTGGCGTCTGATGGTGCTTTCTGAAACCTAGTGACCCCCAAGATGCCTCCAAGGCCTGTAATTCTTTCACAGAGATTCTTGGGGATTTTGTTGCTTCTCTCACCATCCTCCTCCCTATCCTGGGGGGCAAAATGCATTTGCATCCTCTACCCGTGAGGATTTCAACTGTTTCATATCTTTTGAATTTTTTAATAATTGCCCTGACAGTGCTCAGTGGTATATTCAATCGTTTGTGGATCTTCTTGTATCCATTACCAGATTTATGAAGGTCTACGACCATCTGTCTCTTTTGAACTGCCAGTTCTTTTGTTTTCTTAATGATGTTGGATGACAAAGGGATATTGCATGAGTGTTACCTCATTTTTATATCCTAGTGAAACAGGAAGTGATGTAATGGCTCAATATACACTGCTCAAAAAAATAAAGGGAACACTTAAACAACACAATGTAACTCCAAGTCAATCACACTTCTGTGAAATCAAACTGTCCACTTAGGAAGCAACACTGATTGACAATAAATTTCACATGCTGTTGTTTAAATGGAATAGACAACAGGTGGAAATTATAGGCAATTAGCAAGACACCCCCAATAAAGGAGTGGTTCTGCAGGTGGTGACCACAGACCAATTCTCAGTTCCTATGTTTCCTGGCTGATGTTTTGGTCACTTTTGAATGCTGGCGGTGCTTTCACTCTAGTGGTAGCATAAGATGGAGTCTACAACCCACACAAGTGGCTCAGGTAGTGCAGCTCATCCAGGATGGCACATCAATGCGAGCTGTGGCAAGAAGGTTTACTGTGTCTGTCAGTGTAGTGTCCAGAGCATGGAGGCGCTACCAGGAGACAGGCCAGTCCATCAGGAGATGTGGAGGAGGCCGTAGGAGGGCAACAACCCAGCAGCAGGACCGCTACCTCCGCCTTTGTGCAAGGAGGAGCAGGAGGAGCACTGCCAGAGCCCTGCAAAATGACCTCCAGCAGGCCACAAATGTGCATGTGTCTGCTCAAACGGTCAGAAACAGACTCCATGAGGGTGGTATGAGGGCCCGACGTCCACAGGTGGGGGTTGTGCTTACAGCCCAACACCGTGCAGGACGTTTGGCATTTACCAGAGAACACCAAGATTGGCAAATTCGCCACTGGTGCCCTGTGCTCTTCACAGATGAAAGCAGGTTCACAATGAATCCGTTCCCCAGACCTGAATCCAATTGAGCACATCTGGGACATCATGTCTCGCTCCATCCACCAATGCCACGTTGCACCACAGACTGTCCAGGAGTTGGCGGATGCTTTAGTCCAGGTCTGGGAGGAGATCCCTCAGGAGACCATCAGCCACCTCATCAGGAGCATGCCCAGGCATTGTAGGGAGGTCATACAGGCACGTGGAGGCCACACAAACTACTGAGCCGGATTTTGACTTTTTTTAAGGACATTACATCAAATTTGGATCAGCCTGTAGTGTGGTTTTCCACTTTAATTTTGAGTGTGACTCCAAATCCAGACCTCCATGGGTTGATAAATTGGATTTCCATTGATTATTTTTGTGTGATTTTGTTGTCAGCACATTCAACTATGTAAAGAAAAAAGTATTTAATAAGATTATTTCATTCATTCAGATCTAGGATGTGTTATTTTAGTGCTCCCTTTATTTTTTTGAGCAGCGTAGTTCCTTAAGAATCGTTTGTGGCTCTTCTTGTAGCCATTACCAGATTTATGAAGGTCTACGACCATCTGTCTCTTTTCAACTGCCAATTCCTTTTGTTTTCTTCATGGTGTTGGATGACAAAGGGATATTGCATGAGTGTTACCTCATTTTTATACCCTAGTGAAACAGGAAGTGATGTAATGGCTCGATATAGTTCCTTAAGACTTAGATTAACTTAAATAAGTGGAATTTAATTTCTGGTGTCATTTTGGTAGATGTTATTTACAGTAATCTGTAGGGGTGCCATTAATTGTGAAACCTTGATTTGGAGGACATTGATTTTTAATTAATTAAATCAATAAATTATTTTGGTGGGTACCATTAAAACATTAATAAAGTACATTATTTCTCATATGTTGGTATTTTGAGTTTATCTCTGTAATTATATTGTTAATATATTTTTTAAGTACTGTTTGTGCATTGCCAGTCAGGGGTGCCAGTATTTTTGGAGCCCACTGTGGCCATTCTTGATATACTGCATGAATTCAGAGGAGGAATACAATTATATCAATTATATATGCTCTGGTTAGGTGACTCCTTAAGGCAACTAACTGCCCTGGTTAGGTGACTCCTTAAGACAACTAACTGCCCTGGTTAGGTGACTCCTTAAGACAACTAACTGCCCTGGTTAGGTGACTCCTTAAGACAACTAACTGCCCTGGTTAGGTGACTCCTTAAGACAACTAACTGCCCTGGTTAGGTGACTCCTTAAGGCAACTAACAGCTCTGGTTAGGCGACTCCTTAAGGCAACTAACTGCCCTGGTTAGGTGACTCCTTAAGGCAACTAACTGCCCTGGTTAGGCGACTCCTTAAGGCAACTAACTGCCCTGGTTAGGTGACTCCTTAAGGCAACTAACTGCCCTGGTTAGGTGACTCCTTAAGGCAACTAACTGCCCTGGTTAGGTGACTCCTTAAGGCAACTGACTGCCCTGGTTAGGCGACTCCTTAAGGCAAACTAACTGCCCTGGTTAGGGGACTCCTTAAGGCAACTAACTGCCCTGGTTAGGTGACTCCTTAAGGCAACTAACTGCCCTGGTTAGGTGACTCCTTAAGGCAACTAACTGCCCTGGTTAGGTGACTCCTTAAGGCAACTAACTGCCCTGGTTAGGTGACTCCTTAAGGCAACTAACTGCTCTGGTTAGGCGACTCCTTAAGGCAACTAACTGCCCTGGTTAGGTGACTCCTTAAGACAACTAACTGCCCTGGTTAGGTGACTCCTTAAGACAACTAACTGCCCTGGTTAGGTGACTCCTTAAGGCAACTAACTGCTCTGGTTAGGCGACTCCTTAAGGCAACTAACTGCCCTGGTTAGGCGACTCCTTAAGGCAACTAACTGCCCTGGTTAGGCGACTCCTTAAGGCAACTAACTGCCCTGGTTAGGTGACTCCTTAAGGCAACTAACTGCCCTGGTTAGGTGACTCCTTAAGGCAACTAACTGCCCTGGTTAGGTGACTCCTTAAGGCAACTAACTGCCCTGGTTAGGCGACTCCTTAAGGCAAACTAACTGCCCTGGTTAGGGGACTCCTTAAGGCAACTAACTGCCCTGGTTAGGCGACTCCTTAAGGCAACTAACTGCCCTGGTTAGGTGACTCCTTAAGGCAACTAACTGCCCTGGTTAGGTGACTCCTTAAGGAAACTAACTGCCCTGGTTAGGTGACTCCATAACTAATGAAACAAAGCTTTCAACATGTTTTGTAAAAGTCGGAATAGTATTGATTTGCACCGTGAAATGTTGTGGTTAAGGATCTTAGGTTTGCCATAGACAGCTATTACACAAGGGCTATCTTATATGCTAAAGGTAATAGTGATATGGAAGCAAATAGAAAACTGGATAAAACTGCAGGGTAAAGATTTAAGAGTACAGTGAGTGAGTTTAAGTGGGGGGGGGGTTCAACAATGTATTCATTGTTGAACATGATGGAGCCAATAGCTTCAAGGGAAGTTAAGAAAGTAGGTCATGCAGAAGTCTTGAAAATAATGAATAACTTCAAAACCACCTATTCAACAGACATTTAATTTAGACACAGTATTTTAAAAGATATCCAGTAGCATGCTAGCCAAGCCTCTCACCCACCTGATAAATCTGTGATTAAGAACTACACAGTTTCCGGAGGGTTGGAGATGGCACTGGTAACACCCATTTTTTAATCGGGTGAAGTCGACCACGCATGTAACTATAGCCTGATTAGCATTCTCCCAGATCTATCAAAAGTAGTGGAGAAAGTTGTTGCAGAGCAATTAATGGCCTACTTTGAGAATCAATTTCTGCATTCACAGTAATTTGGCTTTAGACATAAATACTCAACAGAAACAGCTAACTGTTTTCTGATAGATCGTTTTAAATGTTCAATGGACAAAGGCAATGTGGTTGGTGCTATTTTTCTCAATTTAAGCAAAGCTTTTGATACCGTTAATAACAGCATCCTGGTCTCAAGCGAGATCAAGATGGCGCCGGAGGGTAAGGCTCTTGTCCAACCGTGCTATTTAAAAAAAAAACGCATTGTTCGTAATTTGTTTTGTACATAATGTTGCTGCTACCATCTCTTATGACCGAAAAGAGCTTCTGGACGTCAGAACTGGGATTACTCACCTGGAACTGGACGAGGAGTTCTTCTTCAATGAGTTGGACGCGAGGGATAATATTACAGACGCCCGACCAGGCACAGATCTGGAAAAGGAAACGTAGGTTTTCGCGGAAAGAGCTCAGGATGCCTAGTGGCTCAGTTGGTAGAGCATGGTGTTTGCAATGCCAGCATGGTGTGTGCAACGCCAGGGTTGTGGGTTCGATTCCCACGGGGGGCCAGTACAAAAAAAAAGCATAATGAAATGTTTACATTCACTACTGTAAGTCACTCTGGATAAGAGCATCTGCTAAATGACTAAAATGTAAATATGAGGATCAGGTGACGAGTGGCTAATCTGCCCTTGCCTTCCATTCTGCTAGCTAACGTGCAATCGCTGGAAAATAAATGGGACAAACTGAAAGCATGTATACAAATCAGCCGGGCTAGACAATCTGGACCCTCTCTTTCTAAAATTATCTGCCGAAATTGTTGCAACCCCTATTACTAGCCTGTTCAACCTCTCTTTCATATCGTCTGAGATTCCCAAAGATTGGAGGGGGGTGACACTCTAGACCCAAACTGCTACAGACCTATATCTATCCTACCCTGTGTTTCTAAGGTCTTCGAAAGCCAAGTTAACAAACAGATCACCAACCATTTCGAATCCCACCGTACCTTCTCCGCGATGCAATCTGGTGCACCTCAGCCATGCTCAAGGTCCTAAACGACATCATAACCGCCATCGATAAGAGACATTACTGTGCAGCCGTATTCATCAACCTGGCCAAGGCTTTCGACTCTGTCAATCACCACATTCTTATTGCCAGATTCGACAGCCTTGGTTTCTCAAATGATTGCCTCGCCTGGTTTACCAACTACTTCTGTGATAGAGTTCAGTGTGTCAAATCGGAGGGCCTGTTGTCCGGACCTCTGGCAGTCTCTACGGGGGTGCCACAGGGTCCAATTCTCGGGCCAACTCTCTTCTCTGTATACAGACTCTCTTCTCTGTATACATCAATGATGTTGCTCTTGCTGCTGGTGATTCTCTGATCCACCTCTACGCAGACGACACCATTCTGTATACTTCTGGCCCCTCTTTGGACACTGTGTTAGCTAACCTCCAGACGAGCTTCAATGCCATACAACTCTCCTTCCGTGGCCTCCAACTGCTCTTAAACGCAAGTAAAACTAAATGCATGCTCTTCAACCGATCGCTGCCTGCACCTGCCCGCCCGTCCAGCATCACTACTCTGGACGGCTCTGACTTAGAATACGTGGACAACTACAAATACCTGGGTGTCTGATTAGACTGTAAACTCTCCTTCCAGACTCACATTAAGCATCTCCAATCCAAAATTAAATCTGGAATTGGCTTCCTATATCGCAACAAAGCATCCTTCACTCATGCTGCCAAACATACCCTTGTAAAACTGACCATCCTACTGATCCTCGACTTCGGCGATGTCATCTATAAAATAGCCTCCAACACTCTACTCAACAAACTGGATGCAGTCTATCACAGTGCCATCCGTTTTGTCACCAAAGCCCTATACACTACCCACCATTGCGACCTGTACGCTCTCGTTGGCTGGCCCTCGCTTCATACTCGCCGCCAAACCCACTGCCTACAGGTTATCTACAAGTCTCTGCTAGGTAAAGCCCCGCCTTATCTCAGCTCACTGGTCACCATTGCAGCACCCACTCGTAGCATGCGCTCCAGCAGGTATATCTCACTGGTCACCACCAAAGCCAATTCCTCCTTTGGTCGTCTTTCCTTCCAGTTCTCTGCTGCCAATGACTGGAATGAACTGCAAAAATCTCTGAAGCTGGAGACTCATATCTCCCTCACTAGCTTTTAGCACCAGCTGTCAGAGCAGCTCACAGATCACTGCACCTGTACATAGCCCATCTGTAAACAGCCCATCTATCTACCTACCTCATCCCCATACTGTATTTATTTATTTATCTTGCTCCTTTGCACCCCAGTATCTCTACTTGCACATTCATCTTCTGCACATCTACCATTCCAGTGTTTGATTGCTATATTGTAATTTGCTATATTGTAATTACTTTGCCACCATGGCCTATTTATTGCCTTAACTTACCTCATTTGCACTCACTGTATATAGATATTTGTTTTATTTTGCTCTACTGTATTATTGACTGTATGTTTTGTTTATTCCATGTGTAACTCTGTGTTGTTGTATGTGTCGAATTGCTATGCTTTATCTTGGCCAGGTCGCAGTTGCAAATGAGAACTTGTTCTCAACTGGCCCACCTGGTTAAATAAAGGACTTGTTCTCAACTAGCCTACCTGGTTAAATAAAGGACTTGTTCTCATCTGGCCTACCTGGTTAAATAAAGGCCACGTTGTACCATATATTCCTAACGGAAACCCTGGGGATTTCGTTTTTCGTTTGTGTAGCAAGTCAGTTAAGATCAAATTGTTTTTTGTTTTTCTTGGAATAGAAACAACACAATATTAATCAAATTAATCAAATGAATTAAGCTACATTTCTTAAAATCAATCCTATATACTATGTTCTTACAAAAAAAGGTTTTAAATTCTCTAGTACAGCCAATATCTTTCTGTTATTTGAAAACAAAATAATCTCCAAAAAATCTCCAAAATATCGTTAATGTTTTCAAACACTTGTTTTTCACAAGGGCTATTAGCAGGACAATAGACACGATGTGGTCCCAAAACACCTCTCTGACATACGGTCCAGCATATCTCTTGATGATGATCGGGCTCAGGGCGACACGGGCTGCTTTACATAATTAAAGAGTTGTGTTGAGTTGAGTTGAAGCGAGGCCGCATTCATGTGAAGCAGTATGGTCTTTACTTGCCTTGTGAGTCGAGCTGACCATCTAGAAGTTGCTAGTTATCTGGATACTGATTCCTGCATCAATGCCCATTCAAGTGTGTTAGGATAAAGGATAAAGGCAGGATGTTGGGCCTTTGGGGGGAGGAGTCCTAGACAGACGTGGGAGTGGTACAGTCTTTTGACCATACAGACATGTATATGTCAAGTAATCTATGATTTAAGTTGGTTGGATATTAATTGTTTGTTAGTTATAAGAAAAATAAACCTTTTTGTTGTGCCACATCCCTGGATCTCATTGAATGTTTTTTCAGTTTGGGAACTTTGTATGTGGACTGTTTACGTCCGAAACAACCCCGCTTCAGGTTTGGGCAGTGGCAAGGAAGCCACTACACCAGCAGTCTATTTATTTAAGCGTTATTTTTAGCATTATTAGGCATTATTATTATTATTATTATTATTACAGTATTGTAGACTACTGTACCTGTTCATTTTCCTGGGCTTTCGCTTTCGGTGTAACACAGGCGTCTGATGATAGTGTTTGCGAATAGCACTGTCCGTGACCAAAAGCCCCAAGTCTGCCGGTATTTCTGAAATGTCTCCAGTAGATGTTACGTTCCTCCGTTCCTCCGTTCTTCCTGAAAGAGTAGAATAGAGATCCTGGTCGTGGTGCTACAGTATGTTGTTACAGCATAATCAAAGTGAGGACAATCGGTGATCTGCTGTATACTTATGGCCTATTTGTAACCTGAAAGTCACACTTTTCCAGTACTCCTCACCTTGCCCCAAACTCCACCCTTAACACACCGTTCAAAAACAAGCTGTTTATCTAAAAAAAAACATGACATCGCGACCAAAGAGAACAGACAAAATGGACATCGTTTTCATCAAGCCAGCTTCTTTCTATGGTGCTACCCAATCGCTCACTTTCGGTTATTTGGAAACAAAATAATCTCCAAAATATTGTTATTTTTTAAACAAGCCATAGAAAGTTGGTTGCAATTTCAGATTAATCCACCAGAAAAGACACAACAAATATTACAACAAATATTGTGGTTAATCTCAATTATACTAATTGATTAAAAAAAAAATCTTTATCAATTGGAACCTTTAACAAGTGAAAAGTATTATTATTATTATTAACCCTGCATTATAATTATATAAAAGCTCCTTAGATATTCTGTGCTTTTATTTACAGTAGTGATGGACATCTGGAGGCATTTTGTTAAATAAAGGTTATATTTATATTTATAAAAACTCATCAAGCAAGGGTATCGTTTTCTTAGCAAGGAGGATAATTCTCCACCTGGGCGGACTGTGAGAGGATCATGTACAAACGCAATGATATCCTTGGCCATACTGTAGTCTTCAACAGAAAAAACAGATCAATTAAAAATAGAAAAACAACAGTCGAACAGGGAGAAATGTGTACAAAAAAACTATAACAAGAACTGCTTGCCTGTCTGTCTTTGAGAGAGAAATGAAATAAATGCGAGAGGGACTAAGAGAGAGATTAAATGAGTGAGGGGCTGAGTGAGAGGAATGGATAGAGAGGAGCGAGCAGGGCTAGACTGGAGCCAGAGAGGCAGGCCACCGCAAGCCAACACAGGCTCCGGGATGGCGCTAGCAGAGCATCTGCTGACCCAACCCGCATGGCACAATTCCTCAGAGATGCAAACAAGTCACAAAAAATGGTGGCGTGCAGATTATCACCCCAGTCCTTTTAACTCTGATCCTCCTTAGCTCCTATATGTCAACAAACGGACTAACATGGGATAGAAAGAATAGAAAGAGAGATTTCTATTGTTATTGCTATTGCTATTTTTATTGCTATTACTCGTTGTTTAAAAAGGCAGATCACAACTGACAAATAAAGTTGATGTGTTCGTCAGACGTTTGCATGTTGGAGTTTTTCCACTCAAATTCCTTCAGGTCTTTGAGGAAGCGTGTGACATGTTTAATTGGTTAGGTTGGTTGGTTAATTTGTTAATTGGGTTAATTGGCAATGGCTTCCTCTGAATGACCTTTCCGGTCTTGCGGGCTCACTCTTGCTTTCGCTGTGCATTTGGTTCCTTCAAGGTTTATTCAAACCAGGAACCTAAACAACCCAACATAGAATATATGAAATCCGTTCGAGGCATTAAAAAAATAAGAATAAGAAATATTACTGTAACTAACAGATGCTAAATATAAGTGTTGGATCAATGAATGTGCAATGCTTTCCTCTGTGTCAGCTCCAAGGTTGCAGAGGCCGACTACTGGTATTCTATGTTAAAAACATACGACGTGCTGAAGAGCACAGAGAGGGCAGCAGCAAAGTTGGACTCACTGTCCAAAACACAGACCACTCTCCCCTTGATCGACACCATCCATATTGAGGAACCAAATAGAATATTTCCTGAAATACACAAAAGTAAGGGTGTTAGTGTATACTTACTAGATATCTCTGGATAGGTACCACAAGACTATATTTTTCTATATATTTATTAAATCAAATAATTGGATTACCAAGCATGATCAGCCTTGGTTTGTTTGGCAAAGTAATTTGCGCATCATCCCGAGTTGCAGTGACCTTAAATCACAAAACAACAAAAATATTTGAATCATGTAATAGTATAAACACCATTAATCATTTATAAAGTTTATAAGTAGAAAAACACTATTCCTTACATCTGCCAAGAGGAACAGAGATGTGTCCTTCTCTTTGAAGTGGGTCATCAACAAAAGAATGGCAGCAGTGGCTGTTAGATCGTCGTTGCCTCTGACGTAACCGTCAATTTCATTCAGCAGGCGCTGGATATCTCTCCTCCACTTGGCTTTTTAAAAAAAGTAGACAATTCTCTTACCCTTGTTCAGCACAGCTTGAGTCGGGCGACTGTCCATGTCGATGCCAGTGTGGGTATTGAAGTGGTCACAAAGCCATAACTTGGTGAAAAGGAAAGGCCACTGTTCCTAGAGGTCACTGAAGCTTGGAGGAGGACATCATGTGGTGTGGATAAGTGTATGTCAGCTTCATCAAATCAAATCAAATGTTACTTGTCACATGCAAGGAACACAACAGGTGTAGACCTTACAGTGAAATGCTTACTTTTACAAGCCTTTAACCAACAATGCTTTAAGGGCTTTCCAGAGGGTGGTGCGGTCTGCCCAACACATCACAGGGGGCAAACTACCTGCCCTCCAGGACACCTACACCACCCGATGTCACAGGAAAGCCAAAAAGGTCAAGGACAGCAACCACCCGAGCCACTGCCTGTTCACCCCGCTACCATCCAGAAGGCGAGGTCAGTACAGGTGCATCAAAGCTGGGACCGAGAGACTGAAAAACAGCTTCTATCTCAAGGCCATCAGACTGTTAATCAGTCGTCACTATCACAGACAGGCTGCTGCCTACATACAGACGTGAAATCACTGGCCACTTAAATAAATGGAACACTAGTCACTTTAGTAATGTCACTTTAGCAGATGTTACTGCGGGTGTAGCGAAATGCTTGTGTTTCTAGCACCGACAGTGCAGTAATATCTAATAATTAATATCTAACAATCTAAAGTAAAGGAATGGTGAATTAAGAATACATTAATATTTGGACGAGCCATGTCAGAGCTGCATATACTAACATACAGTAGAATAGAATAGAATATAGTATATACATATGAAATGAGTAATGCAAGATACAGTATGTAAACATTATCAAACACGTGTACGTGACAAATACAATATGATTTGATTTGTTAAGGTATTTTTCTGTGCATTCTACTGTGTTTTACTGTTGAAATTACAAAAAAAGTCTTAGTGTACAATTTCCATACACCATGTGCAACACGCGTCGTCGTAGGGACCAAAATGCAGCGGGTATATTTATCATCTTCTTTTATTGAAGGAAAACAAAACACTTACACAAAACAAACGACGAAAACAGTCCCGAAAAGGTGCACAGACTAAACAGGAATCAACCACCCACAAACACAAGAGAAAACTAACCCACTTAAATATGGCCTCCAATTAGAGGCAACGACAACCAGCTACCTCTAATTGGAGATCGTTCCAAAATCCCAACATAGAAATAGAAAAACTAGATAAACACATAGAAATAGAATAACATAGAACAAAACCCCAAAAAACCCAAAACACACAAAACAAACACCCCCTGCCATGCCCTGACCAAACTACAATAACAAATAACCCCTTTTACTGGTCAGGACGTGACACCATGGCACAACAGGTTGAAGTCAAGAGGGGTTTCTTTACCACGATGCCATCAGTGGGTTCCCAATTATGACCGGAGTAATGGACGCCACCCACATGGCCATAAAACCACCATCCCAAAACCAGTTCAACTATATGAACAGAAAAGGGTTTCCACTCTTACAGGTGATAGGTTTTGTGATGCGCAAAAAAACACTGCTGAATGTGGCGTCCAGGTGGCCAGGTGAAACGCACGACTCATTCATTCTGCAGAACAGCAACGCTTGCCTGTACACCTACAGGAAGGAGCTGTTGAGGATGGATGGCTTAGTGGTGAGGGCTGCCTATATAATGCTGGTCAGATGGATGACTGGACACAGGACTTGTTTTGGGGTCTTATTTATTACTGTATGAATGTCTTCACACATTAAAAACATACCTGGAAGCACAAGCGTCATTGCAACATGACAGGATCTGGATTTGTAATGAGGCCCTAGGCCCCCGGTGTCCGGTCTGGATAAATGAGCCCCCGGTGTCCGGTCTGGATAAATGAGGCCCCCGGTGTCCGGTCTGGATAAATGAGGCCCCCGGTGTCCGGTCTGGATAAATGAGTCCCCCGGTGTCCGGTCTGGATAAATGAGGCCCCAGGCCCCCGGTGTCTGGTCTGGATAAATGAGGCCCCCGGTGTCCGGTCTGGATAAATGAGGCCCCCGGTGTCCGGTCTGGATAAATGAGGCCCTAGGCCCCCGGTGTCCGGTCTGGATAAATGAGGCCCTAGGCCCCCGGTGTCCGGTCTGGATAAATGAGGCCCTAGGCCCCCGATGTCCGGTCTGGATAAATGAGGCCCCAGGCCCCCGGTGTCCGGTCTGGATAAATGAGGCCCCCGGTGTCCGGTCTGGATAAATGAGGCCCCAGGCCCCCGGTGTCCGGTCTGGATAAATGAGGCCCCAGGCCCCCGGTGTCCGGTCTGGATAAATGAGGCCCTAGGCCCCCGGTGTCCGGTCTGGAATAAATGAGGCCCCAGGCCCCCGATGTCCGGTCTGGATAAATGAGGCCCCAGGCCCCCGGTGTCCGGTCTGGATAAATGAGGCCCCGACAACTTGGGGGCAGTGGGTTGAGAACAACAACAACTAAAACTGTTTACAAAAAAATACAATTATACCACCACCCAAAAGAACACGTGGGAGTGGGAGGGGAAAGAGGTGTAACAGTGTAGCTTCCGTCCCTCTCTTCGCCCCAACCCGGGCTCGAACTAGGGACCCTTGCACACATCAACAACTGACACCCCACGAAGCATCGTTACCCATCGCGCCACAAAAGCCACGGCCCTTGCAACGCAAGGGGAAACCCTACTTCAAGTCTCAGAGCGAGTGACGTCACCGATTGAAACGCTATTAGCGCGCACCACCGCTAACTAACTAGCCATTTCACATCGGTTACAGAGGCAGGTGCACAGGTCGACCCAATGAGTTATACATACAGTAGATGACTGACGGGGGCGCTGTGTTGAAGACACCTCGTCTCCATCTTGGTTCTCCCCAATCGTTGTAAAAAATATTTTGGAAGATATATAAATGCATTTTTTAATTGTCTACATTCGCTTTGGCACATGTATTCTATTACAGACAGCTTAATGTATATTTTTATAAATTATTTTATGAGTTAAACATAAAAAATAAAAAATGACTACAGCAACAACAAAAAAAGGAAATACATGTAATTTTCTCCTTGAAACATTTTACTGCTCCTAATGGGGAGGACCAATATGGCCGACCGTTGCTTCAAGTCAAAGCCTCTCACTGGCCAATATAGAAACAGCAATCCAGGGTTTACACATCATTGGGCAGACCACTATCTGTGCGCGTACCTACTTGACTCGCACTCTTGCGAAGAGCAGTCAGAGACAGACGGAACACAGCCACTCCTCAGCTAGAGGCAGAGCTCAGTAGTCCTTCTAAACGAGAGGGCAATAAAATAACCCGGATCTATAACACCCCTTCTAGTCTATCGTTGTTATACACTTCTACTTGACCTCTGCAACCTGTTTTAGGAGCTGCGACTCAGCCTGTCACCCGCCCACACCTCCTGGCCTCCCTCCACCTGCGTCCTGGAGCTCCGCCGACCGACCGACCGAGCGAGCGAACCCAGCTGCAGGCGAAGGAAGCACCACTATTGTATTCCTCGTTCTAACGGCAACCGATACACAACCGGCAGGCACGCGTGAGGTATGAAAAGGCAAATCCGAATGTGTGGTCATTCATCTCTAATCTAGACTACCCTATATCTATAAACGAAATTATCAACATTTTTTTTTAGAAGACAGAAACGCTTTCAATTACAGAAAGCAGAACAGAAACGGTAGTTTAATATTTTGGGGGAGCTTCGCATCATCTCGGTATTTTCTCCAGCTGCGCTCAACTCGAACCCCCGTTCAGTTTCCTTCCATCCAGATTTGTGTCCACTGAATGAAGACTCTTTGGCACCTTGCGGTTTTTTGCTGGTTTTGTTCTGAAGTTCTGACGGACCGTTTGGACTCTGGAGCCGTATTCTAATAGACTGGGGCCGAGAAATATTCGTCATTCTAACATATCGAGTGGACTGGAGTCAGAGACTGACTGGAAATTATTATTTTTTTGCCCTCAACACCGTAACGCATGGTGGGAATTTCTGCCTCTTTTCAGTGTAAGTGCCATTTTTTCTTCTCATTCATTCACTCTGTTTCTTAGCTTGTGTTTTATTACGCTGTGTGTATTTGGTGGTGGAGAGAAGACACTAAAGGATCATCTGGAGAGACTTGCTGTATCCCTGTGCCGTTATAGCCGTGGTGAATTGTATCGGATGCAACAAGAGTGCTTGCTAAATTAGGCAATGTCTCTTTATGAAAATACTTAGTAAAAATATATATATTTTTAATATGAGTAATATATTATTTGAAAATAATCTATAATCTATCCTATGGAATTGCGGTTTATATTCACGCGCAACTGGGTAGGTGATTATTGGAACGAAAGGCGCGTGAAATAGGCTAAGGGAATATATTATGAAACAGAAATATCATAATGTAACATTGATTTCATCTACAGGTTTAAAAATATTATAGTTTTCATTTGACATATTTATTAGATCTAGAGACAAAATCATAGAATATCATCCCAAAACCAAAAACCTTCTTTCCGCGCGTAACGGTTTAATACACATATTATTTGGTTATTTGACACCAGGCAGCATTTTGTCGTCTAATGTTAGCGTCGATACTTCCATGAAAATGATTTGAATGTTCAATGGTCCTATTCGTTCAGCCATAGTCAAATAGCCTAGAATATATATCTATATATAAGTGTAGCCTATATAGATATAATGTAGGGTAAGTAATCGCTTCATATTTGTCTAATGGAGATAACCTTGTTTCTTAACTGTTTTACTTTAATTAACTTTGTTCAGTTACAATTTTAATTCATTCAAATACAGTACCAGTCAAAAGTTTGGATACACTTACTCATTCAAGGGTTTTTCTGTATTTTGACTATTTTCTAAATTGTAGAATAATAGTGTAGACATTAAAAACAATGAAATTACACATATGGAATCATGAAGTAACCAAAAAAGTGTTAAACAAATCAAAATATATTTTATATTTAAGTTTCTTCGAAGTAGACAGCCTTTGCCTTGATGACAGCTTTGCACACTCTTGGCATTCTCTCAACCAGCTTCATGAGGTAGTCACCTGGAATGCATTTAAATTAACAGGTGGGGTGATGGGGTCTAGGCTGCTGGGGTGATGGGGTCTAGCCTGCTGGGGTGATGGGGTCTAGTCTGCTGGGGTGATGGGGTCTAGTCTACTGGGGTGATGTGGTCTAGTCTACTGGGTGATGGGGTGATGGGATCTAGGCTGCTGGGGTGATGGGGTGATGGGGTCTAGTCTACTGAGGTGATGGGGTCTAGTCTGCTGGGGTGATGGGGTCTAGGCTGCTGGGGTGATGGGGTCTAGTCTGCTGGGGTGATGGGGTCTAGTCTGCTGGGGTGATGGGGTCTAGTCTGCTGGGGTGATGGGGTCTAGTCTGCTGGGGTGATGGGGTCTAGTCTACTGGGGTTATGGGGTGATGGGGTCTAGTCTGCTGGGGTGATGGGGTCTAGGCTACTGGGGTGATGGGGTCTAGCCTGCTGGGGTGATGGGGTCTAGGCTGCTGGGGTGATGGGGTCTAGTCTACTGGGGTGATGGGGTCTAGTCTACTGGGGTGATGGGGTCTAGCCTGCTGGGGTGATGGGGTCTAGCCTGCTGGGGTGATGGGGTTTAGCCTGCTGGGGTGATGGGGTCTAGCCTACTGGGTGATGGGGTGATGGAGTCTAGGCTGCTGGGGTGATGGGGTCTAGCCTGCTGGGGTGATGGGGTCTAGTCTACTGGGGTGATGGGGTCTAGTCTACTGGGGTGATGGGGTGATGGGGTGATGGGGTCTAGCCTGCTGGGGTGATGGGGTCTAGCCTGCTGGGGTGATGGGGTCTAGCCTGCTGGGGTGATGGGGTTTAGCCTGCTGGGGTGATGGGGTCTAGCCTGCTGGGTGATGGGGTGATGGGGTCTAGGCTGCTGGGGTGATGGGGTCTAGTCTACTGGGGTGATGGGGTCTAGCCTGCTGGGGTGATGGGGTCTAGTCTACTGGGGTGATGGGGTCTAGCCTGCTGGGGTGATGGGGTCTAGTCTACTGGGGTGATGGGGTCTAGTCTGCTGGGGTGATGGGGTCTAGTCTACTGGGGTGATGGGGTCTAGTCTGCTGGGGTGATGGGGTCTAGTCTGCTGGGGTGATGGGGTGATGGGGTGATGGGGTGATGGGGTCTAGTCTACTGGGGTGATGGAGTGATGGGGTGAAGGGGTGATGGGGTCTAGTCTGCTGGGGTGATGGGGTGATGGGGTCTAGTCTACTGGGGTGATGGGGTCTAGTCTGCTGGGGTGATGGGGTCTATAGCCTGCTGGGGTGATGGGGTTTAGTCTGCTGGGGTGATGGGGTGATGGGGTGATGGGGTCTATAGCCTGCTGGGGTAATGGGGTCTAGGCTGCTGGGGTGATGGGGTCTAGCCTGCTGGGGTGATGGGGTTTAGCCTGCTGGGGTGATGGGGTCTAGCCTACTGGGTGATGGGGTGATGGGGTCTAGGCTACTGGGGTGATGGGGTCTAGTCTACTGGGGTGATGGGGTCTAGTCTGCTGGGGTGATGGGGTCTAGTCTACTGGGGTGATGGGGTCTAGGCTGCTGGGGTGATGGGGTCTAGGCTGCTGGGGTGATGGGGTGATGGGGTCTAGACTGCTGGGGTGATGGGGTTTAGCCTGCTGGGGTGATGGGGTTTAGCCTACTGGGTGATGGGGTGATGGGGTCTAGCCTGCTGGGGTGATGGGGTCTAGCCTGCTGGGGTGATGGGGTCTAGCCTACTGGGTGATGGGGTGATGGAGTCTAGGCTGCTGGGGTAATGGGGTCTAGCCTGCTGGGGTGATGGGGTCTAGTCTACTGGGGTGATGGGGTCTAGTCTACTGGAGTGATGGGGTGATGGGGTGATGGGGTCTAGCCTGCTGGGGTGATGGGGTCTAGCCTGCTGGGGTGATGGGGTCTAGCCTGCTGGGGTGATGGGGTTTAGCCTGCTGGGGTGATGGGGTCTAGCCTACTGGGTGATGGGGTGATGGGGTCTAGCCTGTTGGGGTGATGGGGTCTAGCCTGCTGGGGTGATGGGGTCTAGCCTGCTGGGGTGATGGGGTTTAGCCTGCTGGGGTGATGGGGTCTAGCCTACTGGGTGATGGGGTGATGGGGTCTAGCCTGCTGGGGTGATGGGGTCTAGCCTGCTAGGGTGATGGGGTCTAGTCTGCTGGGGTGATGGGGTCTAGCCTGCTGGGGTGATGGGGTCTAGTCTACTGGGTGATGGGGTCTAGTCTGCTGGGGTGATGGGGTCTAGTCTACTGGGGTGATGGGGTCTAGTCTGCTGGGGTGATGGGGTGATGGGGTCTAGTCTGCTGGGGTGATGGGGTGATGGGGTCTAGCCAGCTGGGGTGATTGGGTCTAGTCTGCTGGGGTGATGGGGTGATGGGGTCTAGTCTGCTGTGGTGATGGGGTCTAGCCTGCTGGGGTGATGGGGTCTAGTCTACTGGGGTGATGGGGTCTAGTCTACTGGGGTGATGGGGTCTAGTCTGCTGGGGTGATGGGGTGATGGGGTGATGGGGTCTAGTCTGCTGGGGTGATGGGGTCTAGCCTGCTGGGGTGATGGGGTCTAGCCTACTGGGTGATGGGGTGATGGGATCTAGGCTGCTGGGATGATGGGGTCTAGCCTGCTGGGGTGATGGGGTCTAGTCTACTGGGGTGATGGGGTCTAGTCTACTGGGGTGATGGGGTGATGGGGTCTAGCCTGCCGCTGACAACTGTCTATATATCTATAATGGCAGTTGTCTATATATCTATAATGACAGCTGTCTATATATCTATAATGACAGCTTTCTATATATCTATAATGACAACTGTATATATATCTATAATGACAGCTCTCTATATATCTATAATGACAGCTGTCTATATATCTATAATGACAACTGTCTATATATCTATAATGACAGCTGTCTATATATCTATAATAACAGCTGTCTATATATCTATAATGACAGCTGTCTATATATCTATAATGACAGCTGTCTATATATCTATAATGACAGCTGTCTATATATCTATAATGACAGCTGTCTATATATCTATAATAACAGCTGTCTATATATCTATAATGACAGCTGTCTATATATCTATAATGACTGTCTATATTTCTATAATGGCAGCTGTCTATATATCTATAATGACAGCTGCCTATATATCTATAATAACAGCTGTCTATATATCTATAATGACAGCTGTCTATATATCTATAATGACAGCTTTCTATATATCTATAATGACTGTCTATATATCTATAATAACAGCTGTCTATATATCTATAATGACAGCTTTCTATATATCTATAATGACTGTCTATATATCTATAATAACAGCTGTCTATATATCTATAATGACAGCTTTCTATATATCTATAATGACTGTCTATATATCTATAATAACAGCTGTCTATATATCTAGTATAATGCAGCAACACTGTTTGTAGATACTTTCAACAAAGTGTGAAATAGTAGTTAGATGCTATGAGAAGTATTACTCCCCTTCTGCCTAGAATAGGATGCAGTGTGGATAGAGTCCCAAATGGTCTTTATAACTCTGGTCAAAATAAGTGCTCTATATAGGGAATAGTGTTTTGGATGTAGTGTAGTAGAGCCATGCGGTGGAATAATTACAGTGGATCTTTTACATGATGAAGTGTAGACTGTTCTGTTTTTGGACCAGATCCTGGTGTGTTATCAGGGTCCTAACCACTTGAATTAATGATGTGACACCATGTGTTCCAAATGGCCCCCTATTCCCTGTATGGGCCAATACTTCTGACCAGAGCCATATGGGGCCCTGATGAAAAGTAGTGCACTAAATAGGGAATAGGGTGCCATTTGGGATGTACAGAATGTTGACACCTTATGTAAACCAGCCATGTTCACTGTCACTTTTCTTATCAGTCCTCCGGCTTATTTTATATCTTCAGTGCCAACATTTTTTTTGTGGAAATATGCAGTATTACATTTACAAATATTGCTCTACATTCTACATAGGCCATACGTTTCCTGAATCTAATGCCAACTTTTCTCCTGAATGACATTAATTTCCAGTAGTGATCTTATTTTATCTTCAACGTCAAAATGTTTTGTGAAAATATGCAATATTATAAACATTCTTCGACTTTGGCCATACATTTGCAATATAATGTATCTTAAAGCTGGAATCCTTAATGGTGACACTGCAACATCCGCCACTGAAGCTTTTCTCAGTTCACTCAGTGGCACATATTTAGTCAGTGTGTGAGGTACTTTATTTTGTGTCGCTGTGCGTGGTTGCTCCAATTTTAAATGTCCTAGAAATCTGTTTGTATTGTTTAGTCACTTAGCTTGGAGTTTCCCCACCATGGTGTATGTTTATAGTATATTTAGCAGGGATTTAAGGAGTTCTGAAAATTCCCCTTTGGTCTTTATGACACCCAGCAGGGCTTTATAACACCCAGCAGGGCTTTATGACACCCAGCAGGGCTTTATGGCACCCAGCAGGGCTTTATGACACCCAGCAGGGCTTTATGACACCCAGCAGGGCTTTATGACACCCAGCAGGGCTTTATGGCACCCAGCAGGGCTTTATGACACCCAGCAGGTCTTTATGACACCCAGCAGGTCTTTATGACACCCAGCAGGGCTTTATGACACCCAGCAGGTCTTTATGGCACCCAGCAGGGCTTTATGGCACCCAGCAGGGCTTTATGGCACCCAGCAGGTCTTTATGACACCCAGCAGGGCTTTATGGCACCCAGCAGGGCTTTATGACACCCAGCAGGGCTTTATGGCACCCAGCAGGGCTTTATGGCACCCAGCAGGTCTTTATGACACCCAGCAGGGCTTTATGGCACCCAGCAGGGCATTATGGCACCCAGCAGGGCTTTAAGTGGTCACTCACTCTGCTGTGTGTGTGTGTGCGTGCGTGCGTGCGTGGTTGAGAGTCTAAATCCTCTCTAACTCATTGTGAGAGCCGTTGTTGATGTGTTTCCACATGACTTCACTGGCGTAGCACTCTATAGGGTGCCGAACCCAGACGGCCGTACATCTTGGAGAATCCTGGCCTCTAGATCGATATAGGCATTGATGGATACAAATGTTTCTCGAAGAGGATTTTAACTCGCTGGTTATTGAATTCCATCACCCGTGAATGAGAGACTGCATGGGCGAAAATGACGAGGAGGAGGAGGGAGGGAGGAGAGGAGAGTAGAGAAGGGTAAGGAGGAAGAGGAGAGGAGAGGAGAGGAGAGGAGAGGAGAGGAAAGGAGGGGAGAGGAGAGGAGAGGAGAGGAGAGGAGAGGAGAGGAGAGGAGAGGAGAGGAGAGGAGAGGAGAGGAAAGGAGAGGAGAGGAGAGGAGAGGAAAGGAGGGGAGAGGAGAGGAAAGGAGGGGAGAGGAGAGGAGAGGAAAGGAAAGGAGGGGAGAGGAGAGGAGAGTAGAGAAGGGTAAGGAGGAAGAGGAGAGGAGAGGAAAGGAGGGGAGAGGAGAGGAGGAGGAAAATGAGATGGAGGAGAAGAAGAGAGTAGAGGGAGGGAAAAGGTGAGAGTACTATTGTTGTACTGAGTTGGAATTTACTGGGTCTAATATAGGGCTGGTTACTGGGTCTAATATAGGGCTGGTTACTGGGTCTAATATAGGGCTGGTTACTGGGTCTAATATAGGGCTGGGTTACTGGGTCTAATATAGGGCTGGTTACTGGGTCTAATATAGGGCTGGGTTACTGGGTCTAATATAGGGCTGGTTACTGGGTCTAATATAGGGCTGGTTACTGGGTCTAATATAGGGCTGCTTACTGGGTCTAATATAGGGCTGGGTAACTGGGTCTAATATAGGGCTGGTTACTGGGTCTAATATAGGGCTGGTTACTGGGTCTAATATAGGGCTGGGTTACTGGGTCTAATATAGGGCTGGTTACTGGGTCTAATATAGGGCTGGTTACTGGGTCTAATATAGGGCTGGGTTACTGGGTCTAATATAGGGCTGGTTACTGGGTCTAATATAGGGCTGGTTACTGGGTCTAATATAGGGCTGGTTACTGGGTCTAATATAGGGCTGGTTACTGGGTCTAATATAGGGCTGGGTTACTGGGTCTAATATAGGGCTGGTTACTGGGTCTAATACAGGGCTGGGTTACTGGGTCTAATATAGGGCTGGTTACTGGGTCTAATACAGGGCTGGTTACTGGGTCTAATATAGGGCTGGGTTACTGGGTCTAATATAGGGCTGGTTACTGGGTCTAATACAGGGCTGGGTTACTGGGTCTAATATAGGGCTGGTTACTGGGTCTAATATAGGGCTGGGTTACTGGGTCTAATATAGGGCTGGGTTACTGGGTCTAATATAGGGCTGGTTACTGGGTCTAATATAGGGCTGGTTACTGAGTCTAATATAGGGCTGGTTACTGGGTCTGATATAGGGCTGGTTACTGGGTCTAATATAGGGCTGGTTACTGGGTCTAATATAGGGCTGGGTTACTGGGTCTAATATAGGGCTGGTTACTGGGTCTAATACAGGGCTGGGTTACTGGGTCTAATATAGGGCTGGTTACTGGGTCTAATACAGGGCTGGTTACTGGGTCTAATATAGGGCTGGGTTACTGGGTCTAATATAGGGCTGGTTACTGGGTCTAATATAGAGCTGGGTTACTGGGTCTAATATAGGGCTGGGTTACTGGGGCTAATATAGGGCTGGGTTACTGGGTCTAATATAGGGCTGGGTTACTGGGTCTAATATAGGGCTGGGTTACTGGGGCTAATATAGGGCTGGGTTACTGGGTCTAATATAGGGCTGGGTTACTGGGTCTAATATAGGGCTGGTTACTGGGTCTGATATAGGGCTGGTTACTGGGTCTAATATAGGGCTGGTTACTGGGTCTAATATAGGGCTGGGTTACTGGGTCTAATATAGGGCTGGGTTACTGGGTCTAATATAGGGCTGGGTTACGGCTGGGCGATGGCCTGGGAGATTCACCATATCTCTATTTCTTCAATGTTTTCTCTAAATATTCTTTGTTGTTCAATTTAACTTCAATACACCACATTTCAGGGAGTGAGGAATAATCTAATAAATTCAGTGCTCGTAAAATAATACCTAGGCTAAATATAAGAATTCCACAGCCATAATTTAATTATTTTATCAAAATAGTTTAACCTGCTTTTTTTTGTTCCAATATTCAATGATCTGCCGTTCAAGTCTGTCGATGAAAATTAAATTTCTGTTATAAATTTACCCAGAACCGTGAACAATGCATATCCACTAAATGTGACCAACTTCTTGGTCGTGGATCCATTTACTATCAAGGAAGAATAGTTGAACTGTTCTGAATAACAATTACGTCTCTCAGTTTCACGTCAGAATTAGACATTTTTCCACGTTGCTCAAATGTCAAATTTTCAAAGTCTTTATGGTTAAGTTTACCATTAATTCCGAAAATCTTATTGTTAGGCATTAACTCTGAATGGCTATGGTACGGGTTAAGGTTTGGGAGAGGCTTAAAACTAAAATCTCAAAAACAACTTTATATCGCTGGATTCCAACCTTTGTCCCATCCGACATCCCTACTTGAAGGTAAAAACATTCACTGTTGCCCCTAGTGGCTGGTTTACACCTCACCTCCCGACGTCCGCAGACATAAATGGACGTCAAATTCGGACTTGTATCACGGGTGACCTGGCTGTTGAATAGCCCCTCCTGTCCATCTCCAACATAGCCTGTTCACGTTGTTTAGATATTGAATTCAGCTGTCCTAGCTGGATAAGAGGCTTATTTCTCAGAATTAGAATGAGAAGTCAGTTCCTTATATAGATTATAGACAGCTAGTATAATAGTCTGTGGCTAACATTCTGCTAGCTGTACGTGGTACCCCAATGCATGTTGTGGCTAACATTCTGCAGGCTGTACATGGTACCCCAATGCATGTTGTGGCTAACATTCTGCTACCTGTACGTCGTACCCCAATGCATCTTGTGGCTAACATTCTGCTAGCTGTACGTCGTACCCCAATGCATGTTGTAGCTAACATTCTGCTAGCTGTACATGGTACCCCAATGCATGTTGTGGCTAACATTCTGCTAGCGGTACGTGGTACCCCAATGCATGTTGTGGCTAACATTCTGCTAGCTGTACGTGGTACCCCAATGCATGTTGTGGCTAACATTCTGCTAGCTGTACGTGGTACCCCAATGCATGTTGTGGCTAACATTCTGCTAGCTGTACGTGGTACCCCAATGCATGTTGTGGCTAACATTCTGCTAGCGGTACATGGTACCCCAATGCATGTTGTGGCTAACATTCTGCTAGCTGTACATGGTACCCCAATTCATGTTGTGGCTAACATTCTGCTAGCTGTACGTCGTACCCCAATGCATGTTGTGGCTAACATTCTGCTAGCTGTACATGGTACCCCAATGCATGTTGTGGCTAACATTCTGCTAGCGGTACGTGGTACCCCAATGCATGTTGTGGCTAACATTCTGCTAGCTGTACGTGGTACCCCAATGCATGTTGTGGCTAACATTCTGCTAGCTGTACGTGGTACCCCAATGCATGTTGTGGCTAACATTCTGCTAGCTGTACGTGGTACCCCAATGCATGTTGTGGCTAACATTCTGCTAGCGGTACATGGTACCCCAATGCATGTTGTGGCTAACATTCTGCTAGCTGTACGTGGTACCCCAATTCATGTTGTGGCTAACATTCTGCTAGCTGTACATCGTACCCCAATGCATGTTGTGGCTAACATTCTGTTAGCTGTACGTGGTACCCCAATGCATGTTGTGGCTAACATTCTGCTAGCTGTACGTGGTACCCCAATGCATGTTGTGGCTAACATTCTGCAGGCTGTACATGGTACCCCAATGCATGTTGTGGCTAACATTCTGCTAGCTGTACGTTGTACCCCAATGCATGTTGTGGCTAACATTCTGCTAGCTGTACGTCGTACCCCAATGCATGTTGTGGCTAACATTCTGCTAGCTGTACATGGTACCCCAATGCATGTTGTGGCTAACATTCTGCTAGCGGTACGTGGTACCCCAATGCATGTTGTGGCTAACATTCTGCTAGCTGTACGTGGTACCCCAATGCATGTTGTGGCTAACATTCTGCTAGCTGTACGTGGTACCCCAATGCATGTTGTGGCTAACATTCTGCTAGCTGTACGTGGTACCCCAATGCATGTTGTGGCTAACATTCTGCTAGCGGTACATGGTACCCCAATGCATGTTGTGGCTAACATTCTGCTAGCTGTACGTGGTACCCCAATTCATGTTGTGGCTAACATTCTGCTAGCTGTACATCGTACCCCAATGCATGTTGTGGCTAACATTCTGCTAGCTGTACGTGGTACCCCAATGCATGTTGTGGCTAACATTCTGCTAGCTGTACGTGGTACCCCAATGCATGTTGTGGCTAACATTCTGCTAGCTGTACGTGGTACCCAAATGCATGTTGTGGCTAACATTCTGCTAGCTGTACGTGGTACCCCAATGCATGTTGTGGCTAACATTCTGCTAGCTGTACATGGTACCCAATGCATGTTGTGGCTAACATTCTGCTAGTTGTACGTGGTACCCCAATGCATGTTGTGGCTAACATTCTGCTAGCTGTACGTGGTACCCCAATGCATGTTGTGGCTAACATTCTGCTAGCTGTACGTGGTACCCCAATGCATGTTGTGGCTAACATTCTGCTAGCTGTACATGGTACCCCAATGCATGTTGTGGCTAACATTCTGCTAGCTGTACATGGTACCCCAATGCATGTTGTGGCTAACATTCTGCTAGCTGTACATGGTACCCCAATGCATGTTCTACATTTTGGGAGTAGAGACATCAAAAGGGTATCAATAGAAAGGTTAAGTTCTCCTCTATTACAGTAAAGTAATGCCTCTAACTATTACAGTAAAGTAATACCTCTAACTATTACATTAAAATAATGTCTCGAACTATTACAGTAAGATAATGTCTCTAAGCTTTGTGTCCATATGAACGACTCTGTTGAACCAAACCTCAACTGCGAATAGCGAGTTGAAACTGCTTGTTGTCAGAGAGGAAGAAGTTATCTTTAGTCTTTGTTGTTGTGAATGGCAGGAGGAGGGGCTTGGTGTCTGTGGAGTGGGAAGGTGTACAGTCAACACAGCACAGAGGAGGAGAGCTTGGTGTCTGTGGAGTGGGAAGGTGTACAGTCAACACAGCACAGAAGGAGGAGAGCTTGGTGTCTGTGGAGTGGGAAGGTGTACAGTCAACACAGCACAGAAGGAGGAGAGCTTGGTGTCTGTGGAGTGGGAAGGTGTACAGTCAACACAGCACAGAGGAGGAGAGCTTGGTGTCTGTGGAGTGGGAAGGTGTACAGTCAACACAGCACAGAGGAGGAGAGCTTGGTGTCTGTGGAGTGGGAAGGTGTACAGTCAACACAGCACAGAAGGAGGAGAGCTTGGTGTCTGTGGAGTGGGAAGGTGTACAGTCAACACAGCACAGAAGGAGGAGAGCTTGGTGTCTGTGGAGTGGGAAGGTGTACAGTCAACACAGCACAGAAGGAGGAGAGCTTGGTGTCTGTGGAGTGGGAAGGTGTACAGTCAACACAGCACAGAGGAGGAGAGCTTGGTGTCTGTGGAGTGGGAAGGTGTACAGTCAACACAGCACAGAAGGAGGAGAGCTTGGTGTCTGTGGAGTGGGAAGGTGTACAGTCAACACAGCACAGAGGAGGAGAGCTTGGTGTCTGTGGAGTGGGAAGGTGTACAGTCAACACAGCACAGAAGGAGGAGAGCTTGGTGTCTGTGGAGTGGGAAGGTGTACAGTCAACACAGCACAGAAGGAGGAGAGCTTGGTGTCTGTGGAGTGGGAAGGTGTACAGTCAACACAGCACAGAAGGAGGAGAGCTTGGTGTCTGTGGAGTGGGAAGGTGTACAGTCAACACAGCACAGAAGGAGGAGAGCTTGGTGTCTGTGGAGTGGGAAGGTGTACAGTCAACACAGCACAGAGGAGGAGAGCTTGGTGTCTGTGGAGTGGGAAGGTGTACAGTCAACACAGCACAGAAGGAGGAGAGCTTGGTGTCTGTGGAGTGGGAAGGTGTACAGTCAACACAGCACAGAGGAGGAGAGCTTGGTGTCTGTGGAGTGGGAAGGTGTACAGTCAACACAGTACAGAAGGAGGAGAGCTTGGTGTCTGTGGAGTGGGAAGGTGTACAGTCAACACAGCACAGAAGGAGGAGAGCTTGGTGTCTGTGGAGTGGGAAGGTGTACAGTCAACACAGCACAGAGGAGGAGAGCTTGGTGTCTGTGGAGTGGGAAGGTGTACAGTCAACACAGCACAGAGGAGGAGAGCTTGGTGTCTGTGGAGTGGGAAGGTGTACAGTCAACACAGCACAGAAGGAGGAGAGCTTGGTGTCTGTGGAGTGGGAAGGTGTACAGTCAACACAGCACAGAAGGAGGAGAGCTTGGTGTCTGTGGAGTGGGAAGGTGTACAGTCAACACAGCACAGAAGGAGGAGAGCTTGGTGTCTGTGGAGTGGGAAGGTGTACAGTCAACACAGCACAGAAGGAGGAGAGCTTGGTGTCTGTGGAGTGGGAAGGTGTACAGTCAACACAGCACAGAGGAGGAGAGCTTGGTGTCTGTGGAGTGGGAAGGTGTACAGTCAACACAGCACAGAAGGAGGAGAGCTTGGTGTCTGTGGAGTGGGAAGGTGTACAGTCAACACAGCACAGAAGGAGGAGAGCTTGGTGTCTGTGGAGTGGGAAGGTGTACAGTCAACACAGCACAGAAGGAGGAGAGCTTGGTGTCTGTGGAGTGGGAAGGTGTACAGTCAACACAGCACAGAGGAGGAGAGCTTGGTGTCTGTGGAGTGGGAAGGTGTACAGTCAACACAGCACAGAGGAGGAGAGCTTGGTGTCTGTGGAGTGGGAAGGTGTACAGTCAACACAGCACAGAGGAGGAGAGCTTGGTGTCTGTGGAGTGGGAAGGTGTACAGTCAACACAGCACAGAAGGAGGAGAGCTTGGTGTCTGTGGAGTGGGAAGGTGTACAGTCAACACAGCACAGAAGGAGGAGAGCTTGGTGTCTGTGGAGTGGGAAGGTGTACAGTCAACACAGCACAGAAGGAGGAGAGCTTGGTGTCTGTGGAGTGGGAAGGTGTACAGTCAACACAGCACAGAAGGAGGAGAGCTTGGTGTCTGTGGAGTGGGAAGGTGTACAGTCAACACAGCACAGAGGAGGAGAGCTTGGTGTCTGTGGAGTGGGAAGGTGTACAGTCAACACAGCACAGAAGGAGGAGAGCTTGGTGTCTGTGGAGTGGGAAGGTGTACAGTCAACACAGCACAGAAGGAGGAGAGCTTGGTGTCTGTGGAGTGGGAAGGTGTACAGTCAACACAGCACAGAGGAGGAGAGCTTGGTGTCTGTGGAGTGGGAAGGTGTACAGTCAACACAGCACAGAAGGAGGAGAGCTTGGTGTCTGTGGAGTGGGAAGGTGTACAGTCAACACAGCACAGAAGGAGGAGAGCTTGGTGTCTGTGGAGTGGGAAGGTGTACAGTCAACACAGCACAGAAGGAGGAGAGCTTGGTGTCTGTGGAGTGGGAAGGTGTACAGTCAACACAGCACAGAGGAGGAGAGCTTGGTGTCTGTGGAGTGGGAAGGTGTACAGTCAACACAGCACAGAAGGAGGAGGGGCTTGGTGTCTGTGGAGTGGGAAGGTGTACAGTCAACACAGCACAGAAGGAGGAGAGCTTGGTGTCTGTGGAGTGGGAAGGTGTACAGTCAACACAGCACAGAAGGAGGAGAGCTTGGTGTCTGTGGAGTGGGAAGGTGTACAGTCAACACAGCACAGAGGAGGAGAGCTTGGTGTCTGTGGAGTGGGAAGGTGTACAGTCAACACAGCACAGAGGAGGAGAGCTTGGTGTCTGTGGAGTGGGAAGGTGTACAGTCAACACAGCACAGAAGGAGGAGAGCTTGGTGTCTGTGGAGTGGGAAGGTGTACAGTCAACACAGCACAGAAGGAGGAGAAGAGACGAGACCAGAACGACAGAATGATCACGAAAAAAAAATAAAATAACATGATTCTTGCTGTACAGGCATTTTGAGCATCGCCCTAAAACATTTGAATTAATTTGATATATCGCCCAGCCCTAGTCTAATATAATGTTAAGGGAAGTATTTAACACTGCAAGCAGAACTTATTAGATTGTTTTATCAGACAGAACTTGATCAGATGGCTGAGGGCTAAGTGTTTGGGTGTACTATACAGTCAGTAGGTTTACTGAACCACATCACAGAGCCCTCTAGACCAGCTGACCGGTGTCTCCACAGCCTGCCTGTCTGTCTGCCTTCTCTATCACAGTCTCCTGGTCTCTGTCTCTCCCTCACACCCTCCTCTTCCTCAATTACATTCAACAGTCTCCTGGTCTCTGTCTCTCCCTCTCACCCTCCTCTTCCTCAATTACATTCAACAGTCTCCTGGTCTCTGTCTCTCCCTCACACCCTCCTCTTCCTCAATTACATTCAACAGTCTCCTGGTCTCTGTCTCTCCCTCTCACCCTCCTCTTCCTCAATTACATTCAACAGTCTCCTGGTCTCTGTCTCTCCCTCATACCATCCTCTTCCTCAATTACATTTCAATTTAAGGGCTTTATTGGCATGGGAAACATATGTTAACATTGCCAAAGCAAGTGAAGTAGATAATAAACAATAACAAATTTACTGTAAACATTACACTTACAGAAGTTCCAAAAGAATAAAGACATTTCAAATGTCATGTTATATCTATATACAGTGTTGTAACGATGTACAAATAGTACAAAAGGTAAAATAAATCAACATAAATATGGGTTGTATTTACAATGGTGTTTGTTCTTCACTGGTTGACCTTTTCTTGTGGCAACAGGTCACACATCTTGCTGCTGTGATGTCACACTGTGGTATTTCACCCAGTAGATATGGCAGTTTATCACAATTGGGTTTGTTTTCTAATTCTTTGTGGATCTGTGTAATCTGAGGGAAATATGTCTCTCTTATGTGGTCATACATTTGGCAGGAGGTTAGGAAGTACAGCTCAGTTTCCACCTCATTTTGTGGGCAGTGTAGCACATAGCCTGTCTTCTCTTGAGATCAGGTCTGCCTTCGGCGGCCTTTCTCAATAGCAAGGCTATGCTCACTGAGTCTGTACATAGTCAAAGCTTTCCTTAAGTTTGGGTCAGTCACAGTGGTCAGGTATTCTGCCACTGTGTACTCTCTGTTTAGGGCCAAATAGCATTCTAGTTTGCTCTGTTTAATTGTTAATTCTTTCCAATGTGTCAAGTAATTATCTTTTTGTTTTCTTATGACTTTGTTGGGTCTAGTTGTGTTGCTGTCCTGGGGCTCTGTGGGGTCTGTTTGTGAACAGAGCCCCTGGACTAGCTTGTTTAGGGGACTCTTCTCCAGGTTCATCTCTCTGTAGGTGATGGCTTTGTTATGGAAGGTTTGGGAATCACTTCCTTTTAGGTGGTTGTAGAATTTAACATCTCTTTTCTGGATTTTGATAATTATTCCGTATCGTCCTAATTCTGCTCTGCATTATTTGGTGTTTTACGTTGTACACAAAGGATATTTTTACAGAATTCTGCATGCAGAGTCTCAATTTGGTGTTTGTCCCATTTTGTGAATTCTTAGTTGGTGAGTGGACCCCAGACCTCACAACCATAAAGGGCAATGGGTTCTATGACTGATCCAAGTATTTTTAGCCAGATCCTAATTTTATGTTCCTTTTGATGGCATAGAAGGCCCTTCTTGCCTTGTCTCTCAGCTCGTTCACAGCTTTGTGGAAGATACCTGTGGCTCGGATGTTTAGGCCGAGGTATGTCTCGTTTTTTGTGTGCTCTAGGGCAACGGTGTCTAGATGGAATTTGTATTTGTGGTCCTGGCGACTGGACCTATTTTTTTGGAACACCATTATTTTTGTCTTACTGAGTTGACTCTCTCCTCTAGCTCCCTCTCTGTTTATTTTTCTCTCTCCATCTGTCTGTAGCTGATATAGTAATCGCTGTAATACACATTGCCTTCCCCTCAGACACACACACACACAACGTGCCATCCTGACGAGCCCGTTTTTACTCCAGATAAGCTGCTGCTGCTGGGGATGGAAGGGTGTAAATTAATATAGAGGCACCTCACTGATTTCTCCCTGCACTCTGCCAAAAGGTAATCTTATTGAATAGGTGCTTTTCGCTGATGCAGGGCCCAGATAGCAACACAACGGAGTGAAGATGTAACCTGGTATCTCACAGACTCCTCTGTTTTCCATTTATAGATAAGATTTAAAAGGTTCAGGCTGGTAGAGGTGTTGGAGGGAGGGAGGGAGGGATGGAGGGAGGGAGGGATGGGAGGGAGGGAGGGATGGAGAGATGGAGGGAGGGAGGGATGGAGGGATGGAGGGAGAGAGGGAGAGAGGGAGGGAGGGAGGGATGGATAGATGGAAGGAGGGTGAGAGGGCGGGATGGAGGGATGTAGGGAGGGAGGGTGAGAGGGCAGGATGGAGGGATGGAGGGAGGGAGGGTGAGAGGGAGAGAAAGAGGGAGGGCGGGATGGATAGAGGGAGGAAGGGAGGGTGAGAGGGAGAGAAAGAGGGAGGGCGGGATGGATAGAGGGAGGAAGGGAGGGTGAGAGGGAGAGAGAAAGGGAGGGCGGGATGGAGGGAGAGAGAGAGGGAGGGAGGGGAGGGAGAGAGGGAGAGAGAGACAGAGAAGGAGAGAGAGAGACAGAAGGAGAGAGAGAGACAGAGAGAGAGAGACAGAGAGAGGCGGAGAGAGAGAGAGAGAGAGAGAGAGAGAGAGAGAGTGAGAGAGGGGGAGAGCGGGATAGAGGGATAGAGGGAGGGAGGGATGGGGAGGAGGAGGAGGAGGAAGGGGGAGGAGGAGGAAAGCTCTGTCTCTGAGGGATGTGGTCTGTCTGGTTCAGGTGTTTGTGTTGGCCTTGTGGCAGTGCATTAAGTGCTCCCCAGGAAGGACATTACCTGCTGATGTCATGGCAGTTCCCACACTAAGCAAGGGACCACAGCCAATGTTCGTGCTCATAGGGCTCTGGTCAACAGTAGTGTTCTATATAGGGAATAGGGTTCTGGTCAACAGTAGTGTTCTATATAGGGAATAGGGCTCTGGTCAACAGTAGTGTTCTATATAGGGAATAGGGCTCTGGTCAACAGTAGTGCTCTATATAGGGAATAGGGCTCTGGTCAACAGTAGTGCTCTATATAGGGAATAGGGCTCTGGTCAACAGTAGTGTTCTATATAGGGAATAGGGCTCTGGTCAACAGTAGTGCTCTATATAGGGAATAGGGCTCTGGTCAACAGTAGTGCTCTATATAGGGAATAGGGCTCTGGTTAACAGTGGTGTTCTATATAGGGAATAGGGCTCTGGTCAACAGTAGTGTTCTATATAGGGAATAGGGCTCTGGTCAACAGTAGTGCTCTATATAGGGAATAGGGCTCTGGTTAACAGTAGTGTTCTATATAGGGAATAGGGCTCTGGTCAACAGTAGTGTTCTATATAGGGAATAGGGCTCTGGTCAACAGTAGTGCTCTATATAGGGAATAGGGCTCTGGTCAACAGTAGTGTTCTATATAGGGAATAGGGCTCTGGTCAACAGTAGTGTTCTATATAGGGAATAGGGCTCTGGTTAACAGTAGTGTTCTATATAGGGAATAGGGCTCTGGTCAACAGTAGTGTTCTATATAGGGAATAGGGTGCCATTTGGGATGTACAAGACGACACGTACTATGGACGTCTATGGTTCTGCATCTGTGTGGAATGTGTGATTGGTGGACTGGGCTGATGGACTGGGCTGATGGACTGGGCTGAGGGGATGGACTGGGCTGTGGGGATGGACAGAGGGGATGGACTGGGCTGAGGAGATGGACTGGGCTGAGGAGATGGACGGAGGGGATGGACTGGGCTGAGGGGATGGACTGGGCTGAGGAGATGGACTGGGCTGAGGAGATGGACTGGGCTGAGGGGATGGACTGGGCTGAGGGGATGGACTGGGCTGAGGGGATGGACTGGGCTGAGGAGATGGACTGGACTGAGGGGATGGACTGGGCTGATGTATTGGGCTGATGGACAGGGCTGAGGGGATGGACTGGGCTGAGGGGATGGACTGGGCTGAGGGGATGTACTGGGCTGAGGGGATGGACTGGGCTGATGTATTGGGCTGATGGACAGGGCTGAGGGGATGGACTGGGCTGAGGGGATGGACTGAGGGGATGGACTGGGCTGAGGGGATGGACTGGGCTGAGGAGATGGACTGGGCTGAGGGTATGGACTGTGCTGAGGGTATGGACTGGGCTGAGGGGATGGACTGGGCTGAGGGGATGGACTGAGAGTATATATACATAAATGTATACGTTGTTCTGTGCCAAGCTAAATTCTGTTAATAAAAGTAACTTAATAATTATAGCAGCATAGCAGTATCTTTTAATAAACTCCAGAGCTTTGTTTAACCCAGATGGAATCCACATACGCCCTGACAGCTTTCACATGTACTAGCTAGCAGCCTTACAAAGCCAGCGAAACAGCAACACACACACACACACACTTTTTGTTATTTTTTATTTAACCTTCATTTAACTAGACAAGTCAATTAAGAACAAATTCGTATTTACAATGACGACCTACCCTGGCCAAACACACACCCACACACACACACACAAACACACACAAACACACACATAGACAAAGAGACTGCTGATGCTGTGTAGAGGAGAAGGATTGCTTAGACTAATAATCACAGTGGAATATTCGTAAGACAAATCCCCTGCAGAATCTCCAACAGCAGATATTTCCTGAGTGAAAACAATGTCCTGAGCAAATGTCAAATTGGCTTTTTACCAAATTACCATACGACAGACCACGTATTCACCCTGCGCAACCTAATTGACAAATAAATAAAACAAAACAAAAGTCTTCTCATGCTTTGTTGATTTCAAAAAAAGCTTTTGACTGAATTTGGCAAGAGGGTCTGCTAAACAAATTGATGGGAAGTGGTGCTGGGGGAAAGCATATGACATTATAAAATCAATCTACACAAAGAGTTAAAATTGGCAGTTACCACCTGTGGTAAATTCAATTGAATGGACATGATTTGGAAAGGCACACACCTGTCTATATAAGGTCCCACAGTTGACAGTGCATGTCAGAGCAAAAACCAAGCAATGAGGTTGAAGGAATTGTCCGTCGAGCTCCAGGACAGGATTGTGTCGAGGCACAGATCTGGGGAAGGGTACCAGAAAATGTCTGAAGCATTGAAGGTCCCCAAGAACACAGTGGCCTCCATCATTCTTAAATGGAAGAAGTTTGGAACCACCAAGACTCTTCCTAAAGCTGGCCGCCTGGCCAAACTGAGCAATCGAGGGAGAAGGGCCTTAGTCAGGGAGGTGACCAAGAAATTGATGGTCACTCTGACAGAGCTCTAGAGTTCCTCTGTGGAGATAGGAGAACCTTCCAGAAGGACAACCGTCTCTGCAGAAATCAGGCCTTTATGGTAGAGTGACCATACAGAATAAACACTTCAGTAAAAGGCACCTGCTTGGAGTTTGCCAAAAGGCACTTAAAAACTCTCAGACCATGAGAAGCAGGATTCTCTGGTCTGAAACCAAGATTGAACTCTTTGGCCTGAATGCCTGAATGTCACATCTGGAGAAAACCTGGCACCATCCATGGTGGTGGCAGCATCATGCTGAGTGGATGTTTTTGAACAGCAGGGACTGGGAGACTAGTCAGGATCAAGGCAAAGATGAACGGAGCAAAGTACAGAGAGATCCTTGATGAAAACTGCTCCAGAACGCTCAATACTTTAGACTGGGGCGAAAGTTCACCTTCCAACAGGACAGCAATCCTAAGCACACAGCCAAGACAACGCAAGAGTGGCTTTGGGACAAGTCTGTGACTGGCCATGAGTGGCCCAGCCAGAGCCCGGACTTGAACCCGATTGAACATCTCTGGAGAGACCTGAAAATAGCTGTACAGCAAAGCTCCCCATCCAACCTGACAAAAAATGAGAGGATCTGCAGAGAAGAATGGGAGAAACTCCCCAAATACAGGTGTGCCAAGCTTGTAGCGTCGTACCCAAGACGACTCAAGGCTGTAATCGCTGCCAAAGTTGCTTCAATAAAGTACAGATTAAAGGGTCTGAATACTAATGTAAATATGATTTTTCAAGATTTTATCTAAAATTTTGTTTTTCAATCAAATTTCAATCAGATTTATTTATAAAGCCCTTTTCACATCAGCCGATGTCACAAAATGCTGTATAGAAACCCAGTCTAACACCCAAAACAGCAAGCAATGCAGATGTAGAAGCACGGTGGCTAGGAAAAACTCCTTAGAAAGGCCAGAACCTAGGATGAAACCTGGAGAGGAACCAGGCTATGAGGGGTGGCCAGTCCTCTTGTCACGGTTGTCTTCGTCCTCTGACGATATAACGAAATCGTCATCAGAAAATGTGGACCAAAATGCAGCAGGTACGTGTATGCTCATTTTGACTTTTATTTAAATTATCAAAAGAGCACTCCAAAACAACAAAACACGAAAACGAACGAACAACTAAACAGTCTGGCAAAGCCTAGGGTTGAACACAGAACAATCCCCCACAAATCACAAACACACCCTTATATATGAGACTCTCAATCAAAGGCAGATAGACAACACCTGCCTTCAACTGAGAGTCCCAATCCCAATTAACCAACATAGAAACACACTCACCAGACTAGACATAGAAATACATAAACAGACTATAAACCAAAACCCTGGAAATACTAAATCAAACACCCTTAATCAAACACACCACCCTGAACCACATAAAACAAATACCCTCTGTCACGCCCTGACCAAACTACAAAACAATTAACCTTATATACACTGGCCAGGACGTGACACCTCTTCTGGCTGTGCCAGGTGGATATTATAACAGAACATGGCCAAGATGTTCAAATATTCATAAATGACCAGCATGGTCAAATAATAATAATCACAGTGGTTGTAGAGGGTGCAACAGGTCAGCACCTCAGGAGTAAATGTCAGTTGGCTTTTCATCGCCGATCATTCAGAGTTAGAGACAGCAGGTGCAAGGGAGCACCTTGAGTGAACAGGTCAGGGTTCCATAGCCGCAGGCAAATCAGTTGAAAGTAGAGCAGCAGCATGACCAGGTGGACTGGGGACAGCAAGGAGTCAGCAGGCCAGGTAGTCCTGCGGCATGGTCCTAGGGCTCAGGTCCCCAAGAGAAGAGAGAGAGAAAGAAAGGGAGAGAGAGAGAGAAGGAGAAAGAGAGAAAAAGAGAGAGAATTAGAGGCAGCATACTTAAATTCACACAGGACACCAGACAAGACAGGAGAAATACTCCAGATATAACAGACTGACCCTAGCCCACCGACACATAAACTACTCCAGCATAAATACTGGAGGCTGAGACAGGAGGGGTCAAGAGAGGCTGTGGCCCCATCCGATGATACCCCCGGACAGGGCCAAACAGGCAGGATATAACCCCGCCCACTTTGCCAAAGCACAGCCTCCACACCACTGGAGGGATAACTTCAACCACCAACCTACCATCCTGAGACAAGGCCGAGTATAGCCCACAAAGATCTCCGCCACGGCACAGCCCAAGGGGGGGGCGCCAACCCAGACAGGAAGACCACGTCAGTGACTCAGCCCACTCAAGTGACGCAGCCCTCCCATGGACGGCATGGAAGAGCACCAGTAAGCCAGTGACTCAGCCCCTGTAATAGGGTTAGAGGCAGAGAATCCCAGTGGAGAGAGGGGAACCGGCCAGGCAGAGACAGCAAGGGCGGTTCGTCACTCCAGTGCCTTTCCGTTCACCTTCACACTCCTGGGCCAGACTACACTCAATCATAGGACCTACTGAAGAGATGAGTCTTCATTAAAGACTTAAAGGTCAAGACCGAGTCTGCATCTCTCACATGGGTAGGCAGACCATTCCATAAAAATGGAGCTCTATAGGAGAAAGCCCTGCCTCCAGCTGTTTGCTTAGAAATTCTAGGGACAGTAAGGAGGCCTGCATCTTGTGACCGTAGCGTACGTGTAGGTATGTACGGCAGGACCAAATCGGAAAGATAGGTAGGAGCAAGCCCATGTAATGCTTTGTAGGTTAGCAGTAAAACCTTGAAATCAGCCCTTGCCTCAACAGGAAGCCAGTGTAGAGAGGCTAGCACTGGAGTAATATGATCACATTTTTTGGTTCTAGTCAGGATTCTAGCAGCTGTGTTTAGCACTAACTGAAGTTTGTTTAGTGCTTTATCCGGGTAGCCGGAAAGTAGAGCATTGCAGTAGTCTAACCTAGAAGTAACAAAATCATGGATTAATTTTTCTGCATTATTTTTGGACAGAAAGTTTCAGATTTTTGCAATGTTACGTAGATGGAAAAAAGCTGTCCTTGGAACAGTCTTGATATGTTCGACAAAAGAGAGATCAGGGTCCAGAGTAACGCCAAGGTCCTTCACAGTTTTATTTGAGACGACTGTACAACCATCCAGAGGAATTGTCAGATTCAACAGAAGATCTCTTTGTTTCTTGGGACCTAGAAAAGCATCTCTGTTTTGTCCGAGTTTAAAAGTAAAATAATTGCAGCCGTTCACTTCCTTATGTGTGAAACACAGGCTTCCAGGGAGGACAATTTTGGGCTTCACCATGTTTATCGAAATGTACAGCTGTGTATCGAGAGAGAGAGATTTGATCTGCTCTCATCACATGTCATAACTTGTCCTAACATTTGATAGACATTACTCTATACATCACAACTTTTGAAGGGAGTGTTGTATTACCTCTTCTTTAAATCATTTTTATGTCTGTTTTTTATGTGACTTTGCAAATGACGTCCTCTTTCTCCGAGCATCTCAGAGTGTTCATGCTTAAGCAAGACGAATCCCCTCAAAACAGCTCATCCAATCCCCTTTAAATACCAGCGCTCCAGGCTCCATCTCCTCCCGTATCTTCAGATCTGTGGTTTTAGCGTAAGATGTGTTAGTAACTAACAGAGAGGCGCTAGAGGAGGCTTGACGATGAAGATGTGTTAGTAACTAACAGAGAGGTGGTACAGGAGACTTGATGATGAAGATGTTAGTAACTAACAGAGAAGCGCTAGAGGAGACTTGATGATGAAGATGTGTTAGTAACTAACAGAGAGGTGGTACAGGAGACTTGATGATGAAGATGTTAGTAACTAACAGAGAGGCGCTAGAGGAGGCTTGACGATGAAGATGTGTTAGTAACTAACAGAGAGGTGGTACAGGAGACTTGATGATGAAGATGTTAGTAACTAACAGAGAGGCGCTAGAGGAGGCTTGACGATGAAGATGTGTTAGTAACTAACAGAGAGGTGGTACAGGAGACTTGATGATGAAGATGTTAGTAACTAACAGAGAAGCGCTAGAGGAGACTTGATGATGAAGATGTGTTAGTAACTAACAGAGAGGCGCTAGAGGAGACTTGATGAATATACAGAGGACTTGATCTCCTTGGCGATATTCAGTTGTCCATAATAATAATTCTTGTACTGCAGTGAAGCTGCAATTTGATGTTTTTAAATGGAACCGTCCTCCCCCTCCCCCCGTCCTCCCCCTCCCCCCGTCCTCCCCCTCTCCCCGTCCTCCCCCTCCCCCCGTCCTCCCCCTCCCTCTGTCCTCCCCCTCCCTCTGTCCTCCCCCTCCCCCGTCCTCCCCCTCCCTCCGTCCTCCCCCTCCCTCCGTCCTCCCCCTCCCCCCGTCCCTCCCCCCTCCCTCCGTCCTCCCCCTCCCTCCGTCCTCCCCCTCCCCCCGTCCTCCCCTCCCCCCGTCCTCCCCCTCCCTCCGTCCTCCCCCTCCCTCTGTCCTCCATCTCCCTCCGTCCCCCCATCCCTCCGTCCTCCCCCTCCCTCCCTCCGTCCCTCCATCCCTCCCCCTCCCTCCATCCCTCCATCCTCCCCCTCCCTCCGTCCCTCCGTCCTCCCCCTCCCTCCGTCCCTCCGTCCTACCCCTCCCTCCCTCCGTCCCTCCATCCCTCCCCTCCCTCCGTCCCTCCATCCTCCCCCTCCCTCCGTCCCTCCGTCCCTCCGTCCTCCCCCTCCCTCCCGTCCCTCCGTCCTCCCCCTCCCTCCATCCCTCCGTCCTCCCCCTCCCTCCCTCCCTCCTCCCTCCATCCCTCCCCCTCCCTCCGTCCCTCCATCCTCCCCCTCCCTCCATCCCTCCATCCTCCCCCTCCCTCCCTCCATCCCTCCGTCCTCCCCCTCCCTCCCTCCGTCCCTCCATCCCCTCCATCCCTCCCCCTCCCTCCGTCCCTCCATCCTCTCCCTCCGTCCCTCCATCCTCCCCCTCCCTCCGTCCCTCCATCCTCCCCCTCCCTCCATCCTCCATCCTCCCCCTCCCTCCATCCCTCCGTCCTCCCCCTCCCTCCATCCGTCCGTCCTCCCCTCCCTCCCTCCGTCCCTCCATCTCCCCCTCCCTCCATCCCTCCGTCCCTCCCCCCCCCTCCCTCCGCCCTCCATCCTCCCCCTCCCTCCATCCCTCCGTCCTCCCCCTCCCTCCGTCCCTCCGTCCTCCCGTCCTCCCCTCCCCCGTCCTCCCCCTCCCTCCGTCCTCCCCCTCCCTCTGTCCTCCATCTCCCTCCGTCCCTCCATCCCTCCGTCCTCCCCCTCCCTCCCTCCGTCCCTCCATCCCTCCCCCTCCCTCCATCCTCCCCCTCCCTCCGTCCCTCCATCCTCCCCCCGTCCCTCCGTCCTCCCCCTCCCTCCCTCCGTCCCT
>NW_021823434.1:1517179-1567845 GCF_901001165.1 Salmo trutta
AGGTTGTTACTGTGACTATAGAGCTAGGTTGTTACTGTGACTATGGAGCTAGGTTTTTACTGTGACTATAGAGCTAGGTTGTTACTGTGACTATGGGGCTAGGTTGTTACTGTGACTATAGAGCTAGGTTGTTACTGTGACTATGGGGCTAGGTTGTTACTGTGACTATAGAGCTATGTTGTTACTGTGACTATGGGGCTAGGTTGTTACTGTGACTATAGAGCTAGGTTGTTACTGTGACTATAGAGCTAGGTTGTTACTGTGACTATAGAGCTAGGTTGTTACTGTGACTATGGAGCTAGGTTTTTACTGTGACTATAGAGCTAGGTTGTTACTGTGACTATGGAGCTGGCTTGTTACTGTGATTCATAATGTGGGGGAGGGAGCTGCAGTGATGAAGGGAGTGCTTCCTAGGAAACAGATGTAATGCTTGCTCCACTTAGTGAGAGACTTGAGAGAGGGGACTAGACCCACCAATTTCCCTCTCTTCTCTCCCTCCTCTCACTCCCTCCCTTGTTTCTCTATCTCCTTTTCTGTATCTCCCTCTCTCCTCTGTCCCTCTCCCTCCCTCCTCCCTCTCTCCCTCTCCCACCAGTATGTCCAAGGTAGCCGTGAAATTTAACTAGTCTGTATGAGTGTATGTTTGTGTCCTATATGGCGCCCTATCACCTTTTTAGCGCACTACTTTTGACCACAGATCTATAGGGAATAGGCTGACATTTGGGACGAAGCCTTTGTACAGTGTAGTGGTAGGTAGGGCAGAGGCATGAACAACTGGTACTGGGTGTCCCTTAGGGATAGAGTGCTTGTGTCACGTCCTGACCATAGAGAGCTCGTATTTTTCTATGGTAGAGTAGGTCAGGGTGTGACAGGGTTGTTTTGTCTAGTTTCAATTTTCTATGTTGTGTTCTAGTTTCTTTTTTCTATGTTGGGGTTTTCGTATGATTCCCAATTAGATGCAGCCGGTTATCGTTGTCTCTAATTGGGGATCATATTTAAGTAGTTGTTTTTCCCACTTATGTTTGTGGGAGATTATTTTGAGTTAGTGCATGTTGACGTCATGGTTTGTTGTCACGGTTTGTTGTTTTATTTATAGTTTATTGTATTGTCGTGCATAGTTTCACATATTAATAAAGATGTGGAACGATAAGCACGCTGCGACTTGGTCCGTTCCTACACACTCTCGTGACAGCTTGGAGAATACCTCTACCTACATGTACACTACCAGTCCAAAGTTTGGACACAGATACTCATTCAAGGATTTGTCTTTATTTTTACTATTTTCTACATTGTAGAATAATAGTGAAGACATCGAAACTATGAAATAATACGTATCGAATCATGTGGTAACCAAAAAAGTGTTAAACAAATCAAAATATATTTTATTTTCGCGATTCTTCAAAGTAGACAGCCTTTGCCTTGATGACAGCATTGCACAGTTTTGGCATTCTCTCAACCAGCTTCACCTGGAATGCTTTTCCAACAGTCTCGAAGGAGTTTCCTCATATGCTGAGCACCTGTTGACTGCTTTTCCTTCACTATACGGTTCAACTCATCCCAAACCATCTCAATTGGGTTGAGGTCAGGTGATTGTGGAGGCCAGGTCATCTGATGTAGCACTACATCACTCTCCTTCTTGGTCAAATAGCCCTTACACAGCCTGGAGGTGTGTTGGGTCATTCTCCTGTTGAAAAACAAATGATAGTCCCACTAAGCGCAAACCAGATGGGATGGCGTATCGCTGCAGAATGCTGTGGTAGCCATGCTGGTTAAGTGTGCCTTGAATTCTAAATAAATCACTGACAGTGTCACCAGCAAAGCACCCCCACAACATCACACCTCCTCCTCCATGCTTTACGGTGGGAACCACACATGCAGAGATCATCCGTTCACCTAAACTGTGTCTCACAAAGAGACGGCTGTTGGAACCACAAATGTCAAAATTTGACCCATCAGACCAAAGGACAGATTTCCAGCGGTCTAATGTCCATTGCTCGTGTTTCTTGGCCCAAGCAAGTCTCTTCTTCTTATTGGTGTCCTTTAGTAGTGGTTTCCTGGCAGCAATCCGACCATGAAGGCCTGATTCACACAGTCTCCTCTGAACAGTTGATGTTGAGATGTGTCTGTTACTTCAACTCTGTGAAGCATTTATTTGGGTTGCAATTTCTGAGGCTGGTAACTCTAAATAACTAATACTCTGCAGTAGAGGAAGCTCTGGGTCTTCCTTTCCTGTGGCGGTCCTCATGAGAACCAGTTTCATCATAGCGCTTGATGAAAAACCATTCAATGAGTAGGATTGTCCAAACTTTTGACTGGTACTATACATATTACCTCAATTACCTCGACTAACCTGTGCCCCTGCACATTGACTCTGTACCGTAACACCCTGTATATAGCCTCCACATTGACTCTGTACCGGTACCCCCTGTATATAGCCTCCACATTGACTCTGTACCGGTACCCCCTGTATATAGCCTCCACATTGACTCTGTACCGGTACCCCCCTGTATATAGCCTCCACATTGACTCTGTACCGTAACACCCTGTATATAGCCTCCACATTGACTCTGTACCGGTACCCCCTGTATATAGCCTCCACATTGACTCTGTACCGTAACACCCTGTATATAGCCTCCACATTGACTCTGTACCGGTACACCCTGTATATAGCCTCCTCATTGACTCTGTACCAGTACCCCCTGTATATAGCCTCCACATTGACTCTGTATCGTAATACCCTGTATATAGCCTCCACATTGACTCTGTACCGGTACCCCCTATATATAGCCTCTACATTGACTCTGTACCGGTACCCCCTGTATATAGCCTCCACATTGACTCTGTCCCGGTACCCCCTGTATATAGCCTCCACATTGACTCTGTACCGGTAACCCCTGTATATAGCCTCCACATTGACTCTGTACCGGTACCCCCTGTATATAGCCTCCACATTGACTCTGTACCGGTACCCCCTGTATATAGCCTCCACATTGACTCTGTACCGGTACCCCCTGTATATAGCCTCCACATTGACTCTGTACCGTAACACCCTGTATATAGCCTCCACATTGACTCTGCACCGGTACTCCCTGTATATAGCCTCCACATTGACTCTGTACCGTAACACCCTGTATATAGCCTCCACATTGACTCTGTACCGGTACCCCCTGTATATAGCCTCCACATTGACTCTGTACCGTAACACCCTGCATATAGCCTCCACATTGACTCTGTACCGTAACACCCTGTATATAGCCTCCACATTGACTCTGTACCGTAGCACCCTGTATATAGCCTCCACATTGACTCTGTACCGGTACCCCCTGTATATAGTCTCCACATTGACTCTGTACCGGTACCCCCTGTATATAGCCTCCACATTGACTCTGTACCGTAACACCCTGTATATAGCCTCCACATTGACTCGGTACCGGTACCCCCTGTATATAGTCTCCACATTGACTCTGTACCGGTACCCCCTGTATATAGCCTCCACATTGACTCTGTACCGGTACCCCCTGTATATAGTCTCCACATTGACCCTGCACCAGTACCCCCTGTATATAGCCTCCACATTGACTCTGTACCGGTACCCCCTGTATATAGCCTCCACATTGACTCTGTACCGGTACCCCCTGTATATAGCCTCCACATTGACTCTGTACCTGTACCCCCTGTATATAGCCTCCACATTGACTCTGTACTGTAAAACTCTGTATATAGCTTCGCTATTGTTGTATTATTGTTGCTCTTTAATTACTTAAAATTGTTAAATCTTTCTTATTTATAATTTTAATTAATTTTATTTATTTACTTTTTACTTCAGTTTATTTTAGTAAATAACACTTTTTTTCTTTAAAAACTGCATTGTTGGTTAAGGGCTTGTAAGTCAGCATTTCACTGTAAAGTCTACACCTGTTGTATTCGGCGAATGTGACAAATACATTTTTATTTAAATATCTATTTTGGAAGAACAGAATAAACTAACATGTTCATAGTATTACAACATAAATCTGCTAAATATTTTATAGTATTACAACTAAACTGTGTGTGTGCCTCTTCACAATCTGCGTTGTGAGGTGTTAAATCGGATTTTACTGCTCGCTTGAGTTACTTGATGTGGAAGAGTTCCATTTAGTTATGAACTGTGTGTTTCCTGTTATAGACTGAACTGTGTGTTTCCTGTTCCAGACTGAACTGTGTGTTTCCTGTTCCAGACTGAACTCTGTGTTTCCTGTTCCAGACTGAACTGTGTGTTTCCTGTTCCAGACTGAACTGTGTGTTTCCTGTTCCAGACTGAACTCTGTGTTTCCTGTTCCAGACTGAACTGTGTGTTTCCTGTTCCAGTTTCCTGTTCCAGTTTCCTGTTCCAGACTGAACTCTGTGTTTCCTGTTCCAGACTGAACTCTGTGTTTCCTGTTCCAGACTGAACTCTGTGTTTCCTGTTCCAGACTGAACTCTGTGTTTCCTGTTCCAGACTGAACTGTGTGTTTCCTGTTCCAGACTGAACTGTGTGTTTCCTGTTCCAGACTGAACTGCGTGTTTCCTGTTCCAGACTGAACTGCGTGTTTCCTGTTCCAGACTGAACTGTGTGTTTCCTGTTCCAGACTGAACTGTGTGTTTCCTGTTCCAGACTGAACTCTGTGTTTCCTGTTCCAGACTGAACTGTGTGTTTCCTGTTCCAGACTGAACTCTGTGTTTCCTGTTCCAGACTGAACTGTGTGTTTCCTGTTCCAGACTGAACTGTGTGTTTCCTTTTCCAGACTGAACTGTGTGTTTCCTGTTCCAGACTGAACTGTGTGTTTCCTGTTCCAGACTGAACTGTGTGTTTCCTGTTCCAGACTGAACTGTGTGTTTCCTGTTCCAGACTGAACTGTGTGTTTCCTGTTCCAGACTGAACTGTGTGTTTCCTGTTCCAGACTGAACTGTGTGTTTCCTGTTCCAGACTGAACTGTGAAGAGACCCCTGGTTACGTGTTAATAAGCATTTATCATGAGGAAGAACAGATTACTACTCCTTTATGGTTTCTGGAAACGATACCACGGCAACATAAAAATAAATCTTGTTAGCTAAAGTCACAGAATAACCACTGGGCTTTAATGTTTAATATTTAATATGTATAGAATAATATGTTGCTAGCTGATAGAACAACTAAAATAACACATAGAATATATATACAGATTACTAGTCCTTTATGGTTTCTGGAAACGATACCATGGCACTCTTCCAGACATTACACTAGGACTAGATGATGAGAGCAATTTTCTGAAGCATCTTGAGTCTGCCTCCTTAGCAGCATGAGAAAATAAACATTTATTTCAGATCACAGGTTTTCCTCCCAGAGTTGTGAATTATGCGTCGTTTCCCAAAATGCAATGCCATCCCTATCTAGGGAACTTATTTTGACCGGAACCCTAAAGGAGTGCACTACATAGAAAATAGGGTGTCATTTGGGACACATGTTTGGTTTTTATGCACTGCCACAGAAGGACAAGAGGAATAAAGATGTCCATCAAAGATGGTGACAATTGAGATGTTAGATACACTGTTAAAAAAAAATAAAGGGAACACTTAAACAACACAATGTAACTCCAAGTCAATCACACTTCTGTGAAATCAAACTGTCCACTTAGGAAGCAACACTGATTGACAATGAATTTCACATGCTGTTGTGCAAATGGAATAGACAACAGGTGGAAATTATAGGCAATTAGCAAGACACCCCCAATAAAGGAGTGGTTCTGCAGGTGGGGACCACAGACCACTTCTCAGTTCCTATGCTTCCTGGCTGATGTTTTGGTCACTTTTGAATGCTGGCGGTGCTTTCACTCTAGTGGTAGCATGAGACGGAGTCTACAACCCACACAAGTGGCTCAGGTAGTGCAGCTCATCCAGGATGGCACATCAATGCGAGCTGTGGCAAGAAGGTTTGCTGTGTCTGTCAGCGTAGTGTCCAGAGCATGGAGGCGCTACCAGGAGACAGGCCAGTACATCAGGAGAAGTGGAGGAGGCCGTAGGAGGGCAACAACCCAGCAGCAGGACCGCTACCTCCGCCTTTGTGCAAGGAGGAGCAGGAGGAGCACTGCCAGAGCCCTGCAAAATGACCTCCAGCAGGCCACAAATGTGCATGTGTCTGCTCAAACGGTCAGAAACAGACTCCATGAGGGTGGTATGAGGGCCCGACGTCCACAGGTGGGGGTTGTGCTTAGAGCCCAACACCGTGCAGGACGTTTGGCATTTGCCAGAGAACACCAAGAACACCAAGAACACACCTGTGCTCTTCACAGATGAAAGCAGGTTCACACTGAGCACATGTGACAGATGTGACAGAGTCTGGAGACGCCGTGGAGAACGTTCTGCTGCCTGCAACATCCTCCAGCATGACTGGTTTGGCGGTGGGTCAGTCATGGTGTGGGGTGGCATTTCTTTGGGGGGCCGCACAGCCCTCCATGTGCTCGCCAGAGGTAGCCTGACTGCCATTAGGTACCGAGATGAGATCCTCAGACCCCTTGTGAGACCATATGCTGGTGCGGTTGGCCCTGGGTTCCTCCTAATGCAAGACAATGCTAGACCTCATGTGGCTGGAGTGTGTCAGCAGTTCCTGCAAGAGGAAGGCATTGATGCTATAGACTTGCCCGCCCGTTCCCCAGACCTGAATCCAATTGAGCACATCTGGGACATCATGTCTCGCTCCATCCACCAACGCCACGTTGCACCACAGACTGTCCAGGAGTTGGCGGATGCTTTAGTCCAGGTCTGGGAGGAGATCCCTCAGGAGACCATCTGCCACCTCATCAGTAGCATGCCCAGGCGTTGTAGGGAGGTCATACAGGCACGTGGAGGCCACACACACTACTGAGCCTCATTTTTACTTTTTTAAGGATATTACATCAAAGTTGGATCAGCCTGTAGTGTGGTTTTCCACTTTAATTTTGAGTGTGACTCCAAATCCAGACCTCCATGGGTTGATAAATTGGATTTCCATTGATTATTTTTGTGTGGTTTTGTTGTCAGCACATTCAACTATGTAAAGAAAAAAAGTATTTAATAAGATTATTTCATTCATTCAGATCTAGGATGTGTTGTTTAAGTGTTCCCTTAATTTTTTTCAGCAGTGTATGTTGCTAGCTGATAGAACAACTAAAATAACACATAGAATATATTTTATTCTATATTACATTTATTTCAGAAATAAAACACCATATTAAATAACAGAAGAAGATCTTTAATTGTCCTTATGCAAAAAAAACACATTTTGAGACAAAATAATTGTACTATTATACTTTAATGGTTTTATAATGTCATTTGATACATATTGGGGTTAATTAAATCTAGGGACATAATACTGGGTGAAATGAAATTACATTTATTAGACCTATGATTCATTATTTATAGCAACTCAATTATTTAATGTAAATGAATAGTTGAGTTCCAAAACAACAAACACTTTGAAGCCAACTTCTGAAGCTGCTATGTTGCAGTAGTCTACGCACCATAGAAATACAATGACACAGCATTCTATAATTCCCAAAGTGCATTTCAACTCCCAGGGTGCAATGCTCCACCCAGGGCTGGCTACTGCTAGCAAGCCCAGACAAACACGAAGTAGCGTAAATATGTTACTGTCACAGTAGCGTTTCACATTTACATTTGGGATTTAGTCATATTGTAATGCTCACATGAATGTCATGCTGAATATACCAAACACTAGGAACATCTCCCAAATATTGAGTTGCACCCCCCACTTTTGACACCCCTCTACAAGGTGTCAAAAGCGTTCCACAGGGATGCTGGCCCATGATGACTCCAAAGCTTCCCACAGTTGTGTCCAGTTGGCTGGATGTCCTTTGGGTGGTGGACCAGTCTTGATACACACGGGAAAATGTTGAGTGTGAAAAACCCAGCAAAGTTGCAGTTCTTGACACAAACCATGTGACTGGCACTTACTACCACACCCCCATTAAGAGGCATTTAAATATTTTGTCTTGCCCATTCACCCTCTGAATGGCACACATACACAATCCATGTCTCAATTGTCTCAAGGCTTAAAAATCCTTCTTTAACCTGTCTCCTCCACCTTCATCTAAACTGATTGAAGTGGATTTAACAGGTGACATCAATAAGGGATCATAGCTTTCACCTGGATTCACCTGGTCAGTCTATGTCATGGGAAAAGCAGTGTTCTGTATATTTAGTGTATGTTTATATCATTGTCACTCTAAAATAATCCAAATGTATTTGCTTGTAGAATAACGTTACAATGCAAATGTATGTAAACTAGTTTCTTCTGTAGTTTTACTACTAAACCTCCCACTGCTTTGTAACAGCTTTGGCTTAGTTGTTTCAAAGTGGACTGGCCGGCATCTTCTCTGCACGCCAAGTATTCCCATAGTTCATTCCTGGGGGCAGTTTTGTCAACAAGCTGCGGGTATGGAGGTATGATCTTTTCGTTAGAAGAAGCCATGCTGTCGCCATTTTCTCTCCTCTCGCTTGCTTCTCAAAGGTGGCTTGTGCTGTATCAGCTGCATTCGCAAGTAGCCTGGCTAGCTTACTACTGTCCCCTTGAGAAGACAAGTAGACTGGCTAGCTTACTACTGTCCCCTTGAGAAGACAAGTAGCCTGGCTAGCTTACTACTGTCCCCTTGAGAAGACAAGTATCCTGGCTAGCTTACTACTGTCCCCTTGAGAAGACAAGTAGCCTGGCTAGCTTACTACTGCCCACATGAGAAGACAAGTAGCCTGGCTAGCTTACTACCGCCCCCTAGAGAAGACAAGTAGTCTGGCTAGGTTAATACTGCCCACATGAGAAGACAAGTAGCCTGGCTAGGTTAATACTGCCCACATGAGAAGACAAGTAGCCTGGCTAGCTTACTACTGCCCACATGAGAAGACAAGTAGCCTGGCTAGCTTACTACCGCCCCCTAGAGAAGACAAGTAGTCTGGCTAGGTTAATACTGCCCACATGAGAAGACAAGTAGCCTGGCTAGCTTACTACTGCCCACATGAGAAGACAAGTAGCCTGGCTAGCTTACTACTGCCCCCTTGAGAAGACAAGTAGCCTGGCTAAAAGCACTGGAAAAGTACTGAAGTTTCAGTATACCCTGCAACACTACAGATGAGGGAGGGAGGGAGGGGAGGAGGGAGGGAGGGAGGAAGGGGGGGAGGGAGGGAGGGGGGGAAGGGGGGGGGGGGGGGGAGGGAGGGAGGGAAGAATGGAGAGAAGGAAGGAAGGAGGGAGGTAGGGAGGGAGGGTAGGGAAGGAAGAATGGAGGGAGGGAGGGAGGGAAGGAGGGAGGGAGGGAGGGAAGGAGGGTAGGAACAGCTCATGTTGAAATGCTAGTGCTGTAACGTACGCTCCACTGATCTCCTTTGCCCCCTGGTCACACAGACTACAAGGACTGTGTGTGTGCGTTTGTGTGTGTGTGTGTTTGTGTGTGTGTGTGTGTGTGTGTGTGTGTGTGTGTGTGTGTGGGTGTGGGTGTGTGTGTGTGTGCGTGCGAGAAAGTGACTCCCTGAGAGTGTATCAGTCTCTCCCTCCCTCCCTCCCTCCCTCCCTCCCTCCCTCCCTCCCTCCCTCCCTCCCTCCCTCCCTCCCTCCATTCTTCCTTCCCTACCCTCCCTCCCTCCCCCCTCCATCCCTCCCTCCCTCCCTCCCTTCCTCCCTCCCTCCCTCCCTCCCTCCCTCCTGTTCTGTTGATCATGTGATTTGGGTGGCTTGTGGATGAAAATGGGTTGGTTGTGTGCTTCTAACGTGCTACGTTAGAGTGTTTCTGAGGTGTCTTCTCAGGGCTCTGAGAGAGAGAAACAAAGAGACCCGTAGTAACCCCTGTCCTCATGCTGATCTCACTCTCTCTGTCTGTATCGCTGTCTGTATCGCTGTCCTCATGCTGATCTCACTCTCTCTGTCTGTATCTCTGTCTGTATCTCTGTCTGTATCGCTGTCTGTATCTCTGTCTGTATCTCTGTCTGTATCTCTGTCTGTATCGCTGTCTGTATCTCTGTCTGTATCTCTGTCTGTATCCCTGTCTGTATCCATGTCTGTATCTCTGTCTGTATCCCTGTCTGTATCCCTGTCTGTATCCCTGTCTGTATCCCTGTCTGTATCTCTGTCTGTATCGCTGTCTGTATCTCTGTCTGTATCTCTGTCTGTATCCCTGTCTGTATCCATGTCTGTATCTCTGTCTGTATCCCTGTCTGTATCCCTGTCTGTATCCCTGTCTGTATCCATGTCTGTATCTCTGTCTGTATCCCTGTCTGTATCTCTGTCTGTATCCCTGTCTGTATCCCTGTCTGTATCCCTGTATGTATCTCTGTCTGTATCCCTGTCTGTATCCCTGTCTGTATCCCTGTCTGTATCTCTGTCTGTATCCCTGTCCTCATGCTGATCTCACTCTCTCTGTCTGTATCCCTGTCTGTATCCCTGTCTGTATCCCTGTCTGTATCCCTGTCTGTATCCATGTCTGTATCTCTGTCTGTATCCCTGTCTGTATCTCTGTCTGTATCCCTGTCTGTATCCCTGTCTGTATCCCTGTATGTATCTCTGTCTGTATCCCTGTCTGTATCCCTGTCTGTATCCCTGTCTGTATCTCTGTCTGTATCCCTGTCCTCATGCTGATCTCACTCTCTCTGTCTGTATCTCTGTCTGTATCCCTGTCGGTATCCCTGTCTGTATCTCTGTCTGTATCTCTGTCTGTATCCCTGTCTGTATCCCTGTCTGTATCCCTGTCTGTATCTCTGTCTGTATCTCTGTCTGTACCCCTGTCTGTATCTCTGTCTGTATCCCTGTCTGTATCCCTGTCTGTATCCCTGTATGTATCCCTTGTCTGTATCCCTGTCTGTATCCCTGTCTGTATCTCTGTCTGTATCTCTGTCTGTATCCCTGTCTGTATCCCTGTCTGTATCTCTGTATGTATATCTGTCTGTATCCCTGTCTGTATCCCTGTCTGTATCTCTGTCTGTATCCCTGTCTGTATCCCTGTCTGTATCTCTGTCTGTATCTCTGTCTGTATCCCTGTCTGTATCCCTGTCTGTATCTCTGTATGTATATCTGTCTGTATCCCTGTCTGTATCCCTGTCTGTATCTCTGTCTGTATCTCTGTCTGTATCCCTGTCTGTATCCCTGTCTGTATCTCTGTATGTATCCCTGTCTGTATCCCTGTCTGTATCCCTGTCTGTATCCCTGTCTGTATCTCTGTCTGTATCCCTGTCTGTATCCCTGTCTGTATCTCTGTATGTATCCCTGTCTGTATCCCTGTCTGTATCCCTGTCTGTATCCCTGTCTGTATCTCTGTCTTTTCATCTGTCTGTAACCCTGTCTGTATTCTTCTTACATTTTAGTCATTTTTTAGCAGACGCTGTCTGTATTTGCAACTGTAGCTCTGGGCTCTGTCTCTGTTTGTAACTTTAGCTCTGTAGCAGTCTGCGTGCTCTAGCTCTTGAAGGAAAACGCTAATATCCTCCAGCTGTGTGGAAAATTGGGCCCTTCGAGGTACGATGAGGGGGGCTGGAGGGGTCCACTAGGTAGGGCTGGAGGGGGGCACTAGGTAGGGCTGGAGGGGTACACTAGGGAGGGCTGGAGGGGGGCACTAGGTAGGGCTGGAGGGGGGCACTAGGTAGGGCTGGAGGGGGGCACTAGGTAGGGCTGGAGGGGGGCACTAGGTAGGGCTGGAGGGGTCCACTAGGTAGGGCTGGAGGGGGGACTAGGTAGGGCTGGAGGGGTACACTAGGTAGGGCTGGAGGGGGGCACTAGGTAGGGCTGGAGGGGGGCACTAGGTAGGGCTGGAGGGGGGCACTAGGTAGGGCTGGAGGGGTACACTAGATAGGGCTGGAGGGGTTCACTAGGTAGGGCTGGAGGGGGGCACTAGGTAGGGCTGGAGGGGTCCACTAGGTAGGGCTGGAGGGGGGCACTAGGTAGGGCTGGAGGGGGGCACTAGGTAGGGCTGGAGGGGGGCACTAGGTAGGGCTGGAGGGGGGCACTAGGTAGGGCTGGAGGGGTCCACTAGGTAGGGCTGGAGGGGTACACTAGGTAGGGCTGGAGGGGGGCACTAGGTAGGGCTGGAGGGGTGCCCTAGGTAGGGCTGGAGGGGTGCACTAGATAGGGCTGGAGGGAGGCACTAGGTAGGGCTGGAGGGGTCCACTAGGTAGGGCTGGAGGGGTCCACTAGGTAGGGCTGGAGGGGTGCACTAGGTAGGGCTGGAGGGGGGCACTAGGTAGGTCTGGAGGGGTACACTAGGTAGGGCTGGAGGGGTCCACTAGGTAGGGCTGGAGGGGTACACTAGATAGGGCTGGAGGGGGGCACTAGGTAGGGCTGGAGGGGGGCACTAGGTAGGGCTGGAGGGGGGCACTAGGTAGGGCTGGAGGGGTACACTAGGTAGGGCTGAAGGGGGGCACTAGGTAGGGCTGGAGGGGTACACTAGATAGGGCTGGAGGGGTACACTAGGTAGGGCTGGAGGGGTCCACTAGGTAGGGCTGGAGGGGTGCACTAGGTAGGGCTGGAGGGGGGCACTAGGTAGGGCTGGAGGGGGGCACTAGATAGGGCTGGAGGGGTACACTAGGTAGGGCTGGAGGGGGGGCACTAGGTAGGGCTGGAGGGGGGCACTAGATAGGGCTGGAGGGGTACACTAGGTAGGGCTGGAGGGGGGCACTAGGTAGGGCTGGAGGGGTACACTAGATAGGGCTGGAGTGGTGCACTAGGTAGGGCTGGAGGGGTGCACTAGATAGGGCTGGAGGGGTCCACTAGGTAGGGCTGGAGGGGGGCACTAGGTAGGGCTGGAGGGGTCCACTAGGTAGGGCTGGAGGGGGGCACTAGGTAGGGCTGGAGGGGTCCACTAGGTAGGGCTGGAGGGGTACACTAGGTAGGGCTGGAGGGGGGCACTAGGTAGGGCTGGAGGGGGGCACTAGGTAGGGCTGGAGGGGGGCACTAGGTAGGGCTGGAGGGGTACACTAGGTAGGGCTGGAGTGGTGCACTAGGTAGGGCTGGAGGGGGGCACTAGTTAGGGCTGGAGGGGGGCACTAGGTAGGGCTGGAGGGGTGCACTAGGTAGGGCTGGAGGGGGGCACTAGGTAGGGCTGGAGGGGTGCACTAGGTAGGGCTGGAGGGGGGCACTAGGTAGGGCTGGAGGGGGGCACTAGGTAGGGCTGGAGGGGTACACTAGGTAGGGCTGGAGGGGGGCACTAGGTATGGCTGGAGGGGGGCACTAGGTAGGGCTAGAGGGGTACACTAGGTAGGGCTGGAGGGGTCCACTAGGTAGGGCTGGAGGGGGGCACTAGGTAGGGCTGGAGGGGGGCACTAGGTAGGGCTGGAGGGGTCCACTAGGTAGGGCTGGAGGGGGGCACTAGGTAGGGCTGGAGGGGTCCACTAGGTAGGGCTGGAGGGGTGCACTAGGTAGGGCTGGAGGGGTACACTAGGTAGGGCTGGAGGGGTCCAGTAGGTAGGGCTGGAGGGGTGCACTAGGTAGGGCTGGAGGGGTACACTAGGTAGGGCTGGAGGGGGGCACTAGGTAGGGCTGGAGGGGGGCACTAGATAGGGCTGGAGGGGTACACTAGGTAAGGCTGGAGGGGGGCACTAGGTAGGGCTGGAGGGGTACACTAGATAGGGCTGGAGTGGTGCACTAGGTAGGGCTGGAGGGGGGCACTAGATAGGGCTGGAGGGGTCCACTAGGTAGGGCTGGAGGGGGGCACTAGGTAGGGCTGGAGGGGTCCACTAGGTAGGGCTGGAGGGGGGCACTAGGTAGGGCTGGAGGGGTCCACTAGGTAGGGCTGGAGGGGTACACTAGGTAGGGCTGGAGGGGGGCACTAGGTAGGGCTGGAGGGGGGCACTAGGTAGGGCTGGAGGGGGGGCACTAGGTAGGGCTGGAGGGGTACACTAGGTAGGGCTGGAGTGGTGCACTAGGTAGGGCTGGAGGGGGGCACTAGTTAGGGCTGGAGGGGGGCACTAGGTAGGGCTGGAGGGGTGCACTAGGTAGGGCTGGAGGGGGGCACTAGGTAGGGCTGGAGGGGTGCACTAGGTAGGGCTGGAGGGGTCCACTAGGTAGGGCTGGAGGGGTACACTAGGTAGGGCTGGAGGGGTACACTAGGTAGGGCTGGAGGGGGGCACTAGGTAGGGCTGGAGGGGTACACTAGGTAGGGCTGGAGGGGGGCACTAGGTAGGGCTGGAGGGGGGCACTAGGTAGTGCTGGAGGGGGGCACTAGGTAGGGCTGGAGGGGGGCACTAGGTAGGGCTGGAGGGGGGGCACTAGGTAGGGCTGGAGGGGTCCACTAGGTAGGGCTGGAGGGGGGCACTAGGTAGGGCTGGAGGGGTGCACTAGGTAGGGCTGGAGGGGGGCACTAGGTAGGGCTGGAGGGGGGCACTAGGTAGGGCTGGAGGGGGGCACTAGGTAGGGCTGGAGGGGGGCACTAGGTAGGGCTGGAGGGGGGCACTAGGTAGGGCTGGAGGGGGGCACTAGGTAGGGCTGGAGGGGGGCACTAGGTAGGGCTGGAGGGGTACACTAGATAGGGCTGGAGGGGTTCACTAGGTAGGGCTGGAGGGGGGCACTAGGTAGGGCTGGAGGGGGGCACTAGGTAGGGCTGGAGGGGTCCACTAGGTAGGGCTGGAGGGGGGAACTAGGTAGGGCTGGAGGGGTGCCCTAGGTAGGGCTGGAGGGGTGCACTAGATAGGGCTGGAGGGGGGCACTAGGTAGGGCTGGAGGGGTCCACTAGGTAGGGCTGGAGGGGGGCACTAGGTAGGGCTGGAGGGGTGCACTAGGTATGGCTGGAGGGGGGCACTAGGTAGGGCTGGAGGGGTACACTAGGTAGGGCTGGAGGGGTCCACTAGGTAGGGCTGGAGGGGGGCACTAGGTAGGGCTGGAGGGGGGCACTAGGTAGGGCTGGAGGGGTCCACTAGGTAGGGCTGGAGGGGGGCACTAGGTAGGGCTGGAGGGGTCCACTAGGTAGGGCTGGAGGGGTGCACTAGGTAGGGCTGGAGGGGTACACTAGGTAGGGCTGGAGGGGGGCACTAGGTAGGGCTGGAGGGGGGCACTAGATAGGGCTGGAGGGGTACACTAGGTAGGGCTGGAGGGGGGCACTAGGTAGGGCTGGAGTGGTGCACTAGGTAGGGCTGGAGGGGGGCACTAGATAGGGCTGGAGGGGTGCACTAGATAGGCCTGGAGGGGGGCACTAGGTAGGGCTGGAGGGGTACACTAGATAGGGCTGGAGTGGTGCACTAGGTAGGGCTCGAGGGGGGCACTAGATAGGGCTGGAGGGGTCCACTAGGTAGGGCTGGAGGGGGGCACTAGGTAGGGCTGGAGGTGTCCACTAGGTAGGGCTGGAGGGGGGCACTAGGTAGGGCTGGAGGGGTCCACTAGGTAGGGCTGGAGGGGTACACTAGGTAGGGCTGGAGGGGGGCACTAGGTAGGGCTGGAGGGGGGCACTAGGTAGGGCTGGAGGGGGGCACTAGGTAGGGCTGGAGGGGTACACTAGGTAGGGCTGGAGTGGTGCACTAGGTAGGGCTGGAGGGGGGCACTAGGTAGGGCTGGAGGGGGGCACTAGGTAGGGCTGGAGGGGTACACTAGGTAGGGCTGGAGGGGGGCACTAGGTAGGGCTGGAGGGGGGCACTAGGTAGGGCTGGAGGGGTCCACTAGGTAGGGCTGGAGTGGTGCACTAGGTAGGGCTGGAGGGGGGCACTAGGTAGGGCTGGAGGGGGGCACTAGGTAGGGCTGGAGGGGTCCACTAGGTAGGGCTGGAGGGGGGCACTAGGTAGGGCTGGAGGGGTCCACTAGGTAGGGCTGGAGGGGTACACTAGGTAGGGCTGGAGGGGGGCACTAGGTAGGGCTGGAGGGGGGCACTAGGTAGGGCTGGAGGGGTACACTAGGTAGGGCTGGAGTGGTGCACTAGGTAGGGCTGGAGGGGGGGCACTAGGTAGGGCTGGAGGGGTACACTAGGTAGGGCTGGAGGGGTACACTAGGTAGGGCTGGAGGGGGGCACTAGGTAGGGCTGGAGGGGGGCACTAGGTAGGGCTGGAGGGGTCCACTAGGTAGGGCTGGAGTGGTGCACTAGGTAGGGCTGGAGGGGGGCACTAGGTAGGGCTGGAGGGGGGCACTAGGTAGGGCTGGAGGGGGGCACTAGGTAGGGCTGGAGGGGGGCACTAGGTAGGGCTGGAGGGGTCCACTAGGTAGGGCTGGAGGGGGGCACTAGATAGGGCTGGAGGGGTACACTAGGTAGGGCTGGAGGGGGGCACTAGGTAGGGCTGGAGGGGTACACTAGGTAGGGCTGGAGGGGTACAGTAGGTAGGGCTGGAGGGGGGCACTAGGTAGGGCTGGAGGGGGGCACTAGGTAGGGCTGGAGGGGTACACTAGGTAGGGCTGGAGGGGTCCACTAGGTAGGGCTGGAGGGGGGCACTAGGTAGGGCTGGAGGGGTACACTAGGTAGGGCTGGAGGGGGGCACTAGGTAGGGCTGGAGGGGGGCACTAGGTAGGGCTGGAGGGGGGGCACTAGGTAGGGCTGGAGGGGTACACTAGGTAGGGCTGGAGGGGGGGCACTAGGTAGGGCTGGAGGGGTGCACTAGGTAGGGCTGGAGGGGGGTACTAGGTAGGGCTGGAGGGGGGCACTAGGTAGGGCTGGAGGGGTCCACTAGGTAGGGCTGGAGGGGTCCACTAGGTAGGGCTGGAGGGGTACACTAGGTAGGGCTGGAGGGGGGCACTAGGTAGGGCTGGTGGGGGGCACTAGGCAGGGCTGGAGGGGGGCAATAGGTAGGGCTGGAGGGGTCCACTAGATAGGGCTGGAGGGGGGCACTAGGTAGGGCTGGAGGGGGGCACTAGATAGGGCTGGAGGGGGGCACTAGGTAGGGCTGGAGGGGGGCACTAGGTAGGGCTGGAGGGGGGCACTAGGTAGGGCTGGAGGGGTACACTAGGTAGGGTTGAAGGGGTCCACTAGATAGGGCTGGAGGGGGGCACTAGGTAGGGCTGGAGGGGGGCACTAGGTAGGGCTGGAGGGGTCCACTAGGTAGGGCTGGAGGGGGGCACTAGGTAGGGCTGGAGGGGTCCACTAGGTAGGGCTGGAGGGGTACACTAGGTAGGGCTGGAGGGGGGCACTAAGTAGGGCTGGAGGGGGGCACTAGGTAGGGCTGGAGGGGTACACTAGGTAGGGCTGGAGGGGTCCACTAGGTAGGGCTGGAGGGGGGCACTAGGTAGGGCTGGAGGGGTACACTAGGTAGGGCTGTGTGTGTGTGTGTGTGTGTGTGTGTGTGTGTGTGTGTGTGTGTGTGTGTGTGTGTGTGTGTGTGTTTGTCAAATCAAATCAAATCAAATGTATTTATATAGCCCTTCGTATATCAGCTGAAATCTCAAAGTGCTGTACAGAAACCCAGCCTAAAACCCCAAACAGCAAGCAATGCATGTGAAAGAAGCACGGTGGCTAGGAAAAACTCCCTAGGAAAAACTCCCTGTGTGTGTGTGTGTGTGTGTGTGTGACTCCGGCTGTTTGAGCACACAAACATTTTTCTCGAGGCAAGTCGAAGTCTCCGCCCCTTCGTCCGTGATTGGTCAACAGTAGGGATTCTTCAATAAAGTCTATGTTGTCATTCGACGAGAGACGACTCATTTTCATGCAATTGTTTTCATGAAGAAATACTGCACCAAACATCTTATATGGATGTAAAATTACGCGACTAAAGTTCTCCTCGGGGGGGGGGGGGGGAACGTCAAAATAAATGACACATTTCTTGAGTTATCTTAGATTAATTCTAGACTACGGTGTCTCAAAATGGACAAACTGTTCTATTGTCACTTTTTTTTCTATCTCATTTTTCAAGCTAAGGTCTTTTAAGGGAGTATACGAACACACTCGTAACGGTTCGCCTAGCCGTCTTGGGCTGGCCGCCAGCCGAACTGAAGCATGCTTGACGCCTTACGCCTGCTTGACTCTGTAGCCCTAACAGGGTCTGATTGCCAGAGTGGGTGAGTGGCTGTGAGGATAGCGTCTCTGGGGAACAGGCATAGTCACTGCTGTTGTTATCAGCAGATGGTAACAATCAACACACACACACACACACACACCTCCCCATTTGTGAAGGTGAGTCTGGCTGACACATTCACACACACACACACACACACACACACAGACACAGCAGAAAGGGAGAATGCCATTAAAGGAAGGAAGATTAAAGGGGGGAAATTGGTACTCTTTTTGTATTCCCCACTTGGTACTCATCTGGCGTTTAAGGCGTCATGGTGGAGATGAGAGGAGGAGAGGGGGAGGAGAGGGAAGGAGGAGAAATGCCTTCTAGCTGACAGGGACTGAGAAGACCAGACATATGTTAATCAGATGCTGTGATGACTGCAGCCTGGGAGGAGAGGAGATAGAGAGAGAGAGAGAGAGGAGGAGAGAGATGACAAGCGAAGGGAGGAGGGGAATGTGAGGGTATTGCTACTCCAGAGAGTTACAACACAACAGCTGTTGTTGTTAGGACTGACTCTCATAGATTTTCTATTTTTAATGAGGCTACTGGTTATGGAGTGGTGGTGTAGGATGATGAGGGGGAGGGAAGGAGAGAGGTTGGTAATTGAGGATGCTATTATGCTGCAGAGAGGAAGGGAGGGATGGGGTGAGAGAGGGAGGGATGGGGTGAGAGAGGGAGGGAGGGATGGGGTGAGAGAGGGAGGGAGGTGGTATAGTTGCCCAGAGTCAGCTAGCTAGCTATAGGTCACAGATACAGGAAGGGAGAGTCAGCTAGCTAGCTATAGGTCACAGATACAGGAAGGGAGAGTCAGCTAGCTAGCTATAGGTCACAGATACAGGAAGGGAGAGTCAGCTAGCTAGCTATAGGTCACAGATACAGGAAGGGAGAGTCAGCTAGCTAGCTATAGGTCACAGATACAGGAAGGGGGAGTCAGCTAGCTAGCTCATGCGTGAACCAAGAATTAGATCTGTCTTTCACCCTTAGCATTTTGGGTGGTGCATATTTATCTGCAATTGAGTTAAATAGGGAAATAAAACAATTAAAGGCCTTATCCGAATCAGTGATAGTTAACACAACCCACCAGTCACTCAACCTCAGCTCAGACAAAACATTTAAATAAATAAATTATATATATATATATATATATATATATATATATATATATATATATATATATACAAATAAAATATCTTTGTAATAATGCATAAGTGAGATTTAGTTAGCTTAACCTGTTATGGCTAGGGGGCAGTATTTTCACGGCCGGATAAAAAACGTACCCGATTTAATCTGATTATTACTCCTGCCCAGAAACTAGAATATGCATATAATTATTAGCCTAATTGTCATACTCACAGACACCATTCAAACAGTTTTAGAAACTTTGGAGTGTTTTCTATCCACAGGTATTAATTATATGCATATCCTAGCTTCTGAGTTTGAGTAGGAGGCCGTTTAAAATGGGCACAAATATTTTTCAAAAATCGCTTTAGCGCCCCCTAGGGGAACGCCAAGAGGTTAAACAGCGGTTGACATGCTTCGAAGTACGGTAATGGAATATTTAGAAATCTTTTGTCACGAAATGCGTCGTGCGGGTGACCCTTATTTACACTTCGGATAGTGTCTTGAACGCACGAACAAAACGCTGCTGTTTGGATATAACTATGGATTATTTTGAACCAAACCAACATTTGTTATTGAAGTAGCAGTCCTGGGAGTGCATTCTGACGAAGAACACCAAAGGTAATCAAACTTTTCTAATAGTAAATCGGAGTTTGGTCAGGGCTAAACTTGGTGGGTGTCAAAATAGCTAGCCGTGATGGCTGGGCTATCTACTCAGAATATTGCAAAATGTGCTTTCACCGAAAAGCTATAATGTACGTTCTTCCGAAGCTTTCTGACCCACAGTGTTTAATCTCCTCTGGGAGGTGGATATCGTGGTGGTGGTACCATGTGTTTCTATAGTCTGTGTAACCGGCTGAGTGAGGTGGATATCTACCATGTGTTTCTATAGTCTGTGTAACCGGCTGAGTGAGGTGGATATCTGGAAGATCTGGTTTCACAACATTTGGTGACAGAGGCTGTATTGTATTGTAACAGATTGTATCGTGTGTGTGTGTGTGTGTGTGTGTGTCTGTGTGTGTGTGTGTGTGTGTGTGTGTGTGTGTGTGTGTGTGTGTGTGTGTGTGTGTGTGTGTGTGTGTGTGTGTGTGTGTGTGTGTGTGTGTGTGTGTGAATGCAGCTGTGACCAGCAGAGTGCCAGGTCAGGGACACTAGAGCAGAACTGACACAAACACAAACACAAACACAAACACAAACACAGTGCCACCCATATGCAGCTACTGCTACTGTTCCTATTCAATCGTGCAGGCTGTCCTCTCTGTCCTCTCTCTCCTCTCTGTCCTCTCTGTCCTCTCTGTCCTCTCTCTCCTCTCTCTCCTCTCTGTCCTCTCTGACCTCTCTGTCCTCTCTGCCGCCACGCAGCCACCGGCAATCTGTTCACTCACTGGCCCTGATCCACAGAAAGTAGTGGTGACAATCTGTGCTCTGGCAGCTCTCTCCCTCTCTCTCTCTCTCTGCTCCCTATCTGCTCTCTCTCTCTGCTTTCTCTCTCTGCTCTCTCTCTCTGCTCTCTGTCTGCTCTCCCTCTCTCTGCTCTGCTCTCTCTCTGCTCTCTCTCTGCTCTCTCTGCTCTCTCTCTCTCTGCTCTCTCTCTCTCTGCTCTCTCTCTCTGCTCTCCCTCTCTCTGCTCTCCCTCTCTGCTCTCCCTCTCTGCTCTCTCTCTCTGCTCTCCCTCTCTCTGCTCTCCCTCTCTCTGCTCTTCCTCTCTGCTCTCCCTCTCTCTGCTCTCTCTCTGCTCTTCCTCTCTCTGCTCTCTCTCTCTCTGCTCTCTCTCTCTGCTCTCTCTCTCTGCTCTCCCCCTCGCTGCTCTCCCTCTCTGCTCTCCCTCTCTGCTCTCTTTCTCTGCTCTCCCTCTCTCTGCTCTCTCTCTGCTCTCTCTCTCTGCTCTCTCTCTGCTCTTCCTCTCTGCTCTCTCTATATGCTCTCTCTCTCTGCTCCCTCTCTGCTCTCTCTATATGCTCTCCCTCTCTCTGCTCTCCCTCTCTCTGCTCTCCCCTCTCTGCTCTCTCTATATGCTTTCTCTCTCTGCTCCCTCTCTGCTCTCTCTATATGCTCTCCCTCTCTGCTCTCCCTCTCTCTGCTCTCTCTGCTCTCCCTCTCTCTGCTCTCTCTCTGCTCTCCCTCTCTCTGCTCCCTCTCTGCTCTCTCTGCTCTCTCTCTCTGCTCTCTCTCTGCTCCCTCTCTGCTCTCTCTATATGCTCTCCCTCTCTGCTCTCCCTCTCTCTGCTCTCTCTGCTCTCCCTCTCTCTGCTCTCTCTCTGCTTCGTCTCTCTGCTCTCTCTCTGCTCCCTCTCTCTGCTCTCTCTCTCTCTGCTGTCTCTCTGCTCTCTTTCTACTCTCTCTCCGAAACAATGGCAGTTATCGTAGTGCTATACTTTTTAGCCCCATCACTGTGGCGTTGTGTGGTGACAGTAAAATCACGACAGTGTGAGTTAGTGATGTCCGTGTCAGTTCATAATACACATTAGACAACGTTGCTGTGGTTATTCAGATGCTATTGCAGGATTAGGTTTGTTGCTATTGCAGGATTAGGCTTGTTGCTATTGAAGGATTAGGCTTGTTCCTATTGAAGGATTAGGTTTGTTGCTATTGAAGGATTAGGTTTGTTGCTATTGAAGGATTAGGTTTGTTGCTATTGAAGGATTAGGCTTGTTCCTATTGAAGGATTAGGTTTGTTGCTATTGCAGGATTAGGCTTGTTGCTATTGCAGGATTAGGTTTGTTGCTATTGTAGGATTAGGTTTGTTGCTATTTCAGGATTAGGTTTGTTGCTATTGCAGGATTAGGCTTGTTGCTATTGAAGGATTAGGTTTGTTGCTATTGCAGGATTAGGCTTGTTGCTATTGAAGGATTAGGTTTGTTGCTATTGTAGGATTAGGTTTGTTGCTATTGCAGGATTAGGTTTGTTGCTATTGTAGGATTAGGCTTGTTGCTATTGAAGGATTAGGTTTGTTGCTATTGCAGGATTAGGTTTGTTGCTATTGCAGGATTAGGTTTGTTGCTATTTCAGTTGAACACAGATCACTTTTGTGTAATATTGTTTATGCTGTAGTGTGTTGGTTCACTCAGACCAGTAGGTTGCCTCCCATGTTTTCTTTATTTTATTTCACCTTTTATTTAACCAGGTAGGCCAGTTGAGAACAAGTTCTCATTTACAACTGCGACCTGGCCAAGATAAAGCAAAGCAGTTTGACACATACAACAACACAGAGTTACACATGGAATAAACAAACGTACATTCAATAACACAATAGAAAATCTGTATATAGTGTGTGCAAATTAAGTAAGGAGGTAAGGCAATAAATAGGCCATAGTGGCGAAGTAATGGCAAAGTAATTAGCAATTAACAATACTGGTGTACAAAAGAGCAGAAAAAAACCAAAAACAAATATGGGGATGAGGTAGTTGGGTGTGCTATTTACAGATGGGCTATGTACAGCTGCAGTGATCGGTAAGCTGCTCTGACAGCTGACGCTTAAAGCTAGTGAAGGAGAAATGAGTCTCCAACTTCAGTGATTTTTGCAATTCGTTCCAGTCATTGGCAGCAGAGAACTGGAAGGCGGCCAAAGGAAGTTTTGGCTTTGGGGACGACCAGTGAGAAATACCTGCTGGAGCGCGTGCTACGTGTGGGTGTTGCTATGGTGACCAGTGAGCTGAGATAAGGTGGGGCTTTACCTAGCAAAGACTTATAGATGACCTGGAGCCAGTGGGTTTGGCAACGAATATGTAGCGAGTACCAGCCAACGAGAGCATACAGGTCACAGTGGTGGGTAGTATATGGGGCTTTGGTGACAAACGGATGTCACTGTGATAGACTACATCCAATTTGCTGAGTAGAGTGTTGGAGGCTATTTTGTAAATGACATCGCCGAAGTCAAGGATCGGCAGGATAGTCAGTTTTACTAGGGTATGTTTGGCAGCATGAGTGAAGGATGCTTTGTTGCGAAATAGGAAGCCGATTCTAGATTTAACTTTGGATTGGAGATGCTTAATGTGAGTCTGGAAGGAGAGTTTACAGTCTAACCAGACACCTAGGTATTTGTAGTTGTCCACATATTCTAAGTCAGAACCGTCCAGAGTAGTGATGCTGGACGGGCCAGCGGGTGCAGGCATCGATCTGTTGAAGACCATGCATTTACAGTTGAAGTCGGAAGTTTACATACATCTTAGCCAAATACATTTAAACTCAGTTTTTCACAATTCCTGACATTTAATCCTAGTAAAAATTATAGAAACACCACTTTATTTTAAGAATGTCAAACGTCAGAATAATAGTAGAGAGAATGATTTATTTCAGCTTTTATTTCTTTCATCACATTCCCAGTGGGTCAGAAGTTTACATACACTCAATTAGTATTTGGTAGTATTGTCTTTAAAATTGTTTAACTTGGGTCAAATGTTTCGGGAGCCTTCCACAAGCTTTCCACAATAAATTGGGTGAATGTTGGCCCATTCCTCCTGACAGAGTTGTGTAACTGAGTCCGGTTTGTTGGCCTCTTTGCTCGCACACACCTTTTCAGTTCTGCCCTCAAATATTCTATAGGATTAAGGTCAAGGCTTTGTGATGGCCGCTCCGATACCTTGACTTTGTTGTCCTTAAGCCATTTTGACACAACTTTGGATGTTTGCTTGGGGTCATTGTCCATTTGGAAGACCCATTTGTGACCAAGCTTTAACTTGCTGACTGATATCTTGAGTTGTTGCTTCAATATATCCACATCATTTCCCTCCCCATGATGCCATCTATTTTGTGAAGTGCACCAGTCCCTCCTGCAGCAAAGCAGCCCCACAACATGATGCTGCCACCCCCATGCTTCACGGTTGGGATGGTGTTCTTCGGCTTGCAAGCCTCCCCCTTTTTCCTCCAAACATAACATTGGTCGTTATGGTCAAGCAGTTATATTTTTGTTTCATCAGACCAGAGGATATTTCTCCAAAAAGCACAATCTTTGTCCCCATGTGCAGTTGCAAACCGTAGTCTGGCTTTTTTAATGGCAGTTTTGGATCAGTGGCTTCTTCCTTGCTGAGCGGCCTTTCAGGTTATGTCGATATAGGACTCATTTTACTGGGGATATAGGTACTTTTGTACCTGTTTTTCTCCAGCATCTTCACAATGTCCTTTGCTGTTGTTCTGGGATTGATTTGCACTTTTCGCTCCAAAGTACATTCATCTCTTGGAGACAGAACACATCTCCTTCCTGAGCGGTATGATGGCTGCGTGGTCCCATGGTGTTTATACTTGCGTACTATTGTTTGTACAGATGAACCTTAAGGCTTTTGGAAATTGCTCCCAAGGATGAACCAGACTTATTTTGATTTTCCCATGATGTCAAGCAAAGAGGCACTGAGTTTGAAAGTAGGCCTTGAAATGCATCCACAGGTACACCTCCAATTGACTCAAATGATGTCAGTTAGCCTATCAAAAGCTTCTAAAGCCATGACATAATTTTGTGGAATTTTCCAAGCTGTTTAAAGGAACAGTCAGTGTTGAATGGCATTAAAGCTCGTTTGGAGGTTTGTTAACACAGTGTCCAATGAAGGGCCAGAAGTACACAGAATGGTGTCGTCTGCGTAGAGGTGGATCAAAGAATCACCCACAGCAAAAGCGACATTGATATATACAGAGAAAAGAGTTGGCCCGAGAATTGAACCATGTGGCGCCCCCATAGAGACGGCCAGAGGTCCGGACAACAGGCCCTCCGATTTGACACACTGAACTCAATCTGAGAAGTAGTTAGTGAACCAGGCGAGGCAGCCATTAGAGAAAGCAATGCTGTTGCTTGACAGAGTCGAAAGCCTTTGCCAGGTCGATGAAGACGGCTGCGCAGTTCTGTTTTTTATCGATGGTAGTTATGATATCGTTTAGGACCTTGAATGTGGCCGAGGTGCACCCGTGACCAGCTCGGAAATTGGATTGCATAACGGAGAAGGTACGGTGGGATTCGAAATGATCGGTAATCTGTTGTTAACTTAGCTTTCGAAGACCTTAGAAAGACAGGGTAGGATAGATATAGGTCTGTAACAGTTTGGTCTAGAATGTCTCCCCTTTGAAGAGGGGGATGACCGCGGCCACTTTCCAATCTTTACGAATCTCAGACGATACGAAAGAGAGGTTGAACAGGCTAGTAATAGGGGTTGCGACAATGGCGGGGGTAATTTTAGGAAGAGAGGGTCCAGATTGTCTAGCTCAGCTGATTTGTAGGGATCCAGATTTTGCAGCTCTTTCAGGACATCAGAAATGCTTGTGTTCCTATCTCCAACAGTGCTGTAATATCTAACAATTCACAACAATACACACAAATCTAAAGTAAAAGAATGGAATTAAGAAATGCATAATATTAGGACGAGCAATGTAGGAGTGGCATTGACTACAATACAGTAGAATAGAATACAGTATGCAAACATTATTAAAGTGACCAGTGATTCCATGTCTATGTATAGAGGGCAGCAGCCTCTAAGGTGCAGGGTTCAGTAACCGGGTGGTAGCCGGCTAGTGATGGCTATTTAACAGTCTGATGGCCTTGAGATAGAAGATGTTTTTCAGTCTCTCGGTCCCAACTTTGATGCACCTGTACTGACTTCGCCTTCTGGATGGTAGCGGGGTAAACAGGCCGTGGCTCGGGTGGTTGATGTCCTTGATGATCTTTTTGGCCTTCCTGTGACATTGGGTACTGTAGGTGTCTTGGAGGGCAGGCAGTATGCCCCCGGTGATGTGTTGGGCAGACCACCCTCTGGAGAGCCCTATGGTTGTGGAATGTGTAGTTGCCGTACCAGGCGGTGATACAGCCCAACAGGAAGCTCTTAAATGTGCATCTGTAAAAGTTTGTGAGGGTTTTAGGTGACAAGTCACATTTTTCAGCCTCCTGAGGTTGAAGTGGTGCTGGTGCGCCGCCTTCACCACACTATCTGTGTGGGTGGACCATTTCAGATTGTCACAGTAGTTAAAACTTCTTTGCACCCTACTCTGTTCTGCACCTTAGACACTAGCCGGGTACCTCCCGGTACTCTGATCTGCATCTTAAACACTAGCCGGCTACCGCCTGGTACTCTGTTCTGCACCTTAAACACTAGCCGGCTACCTCCTGGTACTCTGTTCTGCACCTTAAACACTAGCCGGCTACCTCCTGGTACTCTGTTCTGCACCTTAGACACCAACCGGCTACCTCCCGGTACTCTGTTCTGCACCTTAGACACCAACCGGCTACCGCCTGGTACTCTGTTCTGCACCTTAGACACTAGCCAGCTACCGCCCGGTACTCTGTTCTGCACCTTAGACACCAACCGGCTACCGCCTGGTACTCTGTTCTGCACCTTAAACACTAGCCGGCTACCTCCTGGTACTCTGTTCTGCACCTTAGACACCAACCGGCTACCGCCTGGTACTCTGTTCTGCACCTTAGACACTAGCCGGCTACCTCCTGGTACTCTGTTCTGCATCTTAAACACTAGCCGGCTACCGCCTGGTACTCTGTTCTGCATCTTAAACACTAGCCGGCTACCGCCTGGTACTCTGTTCTGCACCTTAGACACCAACCGGCTACCGCCCGGTACTCTGTTCTGTACCTTAAACACTAGCCGGCTACCGCCTGGTACTCTGTTCTGCACCTTAAACACTAGCCGGCTACCGCCTGGTACTCTGTTCTGCACCTTAGACACCAACCGGCTACCGCCTGGTACTCTGTTCTGCACCTTAAACACTAGCCGGCTACCTCCTGATACTCTGTTCTGTACCTTAGACACTAGCCGGCTACCGCCTGGTACTCTGTTCTGCACCTTAAACACTAGCCGGCTACCGCCTGGTACTCTGTTCTGCACCTTAGACACCAACCGGCTACCGCCCGGTACTCTGTTCTGTACCTTAAACACTAGCCGGCTACCGCCTGGTACTCTGTTCTGCACCTTAAACACTAGCCGGCTACCGCCTGGTACTCTGTTCTGCACCTTAGACACCAACCGGCTACCGCCTGGTACTCTGTTCTGCACCTTAAACACTAGCCGGCTACCTCCTGATACTCTGTTCTGTACCTTAGACACTAGCCGGCTACCGCCTGGTACTCTGTTCTGCACCTTAAACACTAGCCGGCTACCGCCTGGTACTCTGTTCTGCACCTTAAACACTAGCCGGCTACCGCCTGGTACTCTGTTCTGCACCTTAAACACTAGCCGGCTACCTCCTGGTACTCTGTTCTGCACCTTAGACACTAGCCGGCTACCGCCTGGTACTCTGTTCTGCATCTTAAACACTAGCCGGCTACCGCCCGGTACTCTGTTCTGCACCTTAAACACTAGCCGGCTACCGCCTGGTACTCTGTTCTGCATCTTAAACACTAGCCGGCTACCGCCCGGTACTCTGTTCTGCACCTTAAACACTAGCCGGCTACCGCCTGGTACTCTGTTCTGCACCTTAAACACTAGCCGGCTACCGCCCGGTACTCTGTTCTGCACCTTAAACACTAGCCGGCTACCGCCTGGTACTCTGTTCTGCACCTTAAACACTAGCCGGCTACCTCCTGGTACTCTGTTCTGCATCTTATTCACTACTACATTTTGAGAGTATTTGTGTGTATATTGGAGCCACCAACCCTCACAATGCGTAACCCACAGTAACAACCCCTGTTAGAATCCAGACCTCTTACAGCTTATTAACAACCCGTAATCACTGAAGCGTTTACCATTCACTATCACCCCTGCCACACGTCGACGTGTCTGTCCAACTCCCCCCGTAATCACTGAAGCGTTTACCATTCACTATCACCCCTGCCACACGTCGACGTGTCTGTCCAACTCCCCCCTTGTCTCCTCTTTTCAGTCGGCGTGTCATTCTGCCAGAACCACGGAGCGACTCATTCCATTGGACAGACTGGCTTCATTTCAGCCAGGTTGTTTCATAGCACTAATGTGACTATGAAAGCATGTTCCCTCTCCACAGGGAGGGATATGATGCCAGCTGTCCTGATAACTAACGGGAAAGTTAGTATTTTGTTCAGTGTTTTCCACTAGCGTGTGTCGTGGTGGAGATCCTTGGCATTTGTATTGGTGTGATGTACAGTGTGTGTTCTCTGTGTGGGGACATATGGTATTCATGTGTTAGCTTGAAATAACACTTATCTGTTTTGCTCTGATTCCGTTGTAAATGCTGTTGTTTAGTAGATACGTTGAGGAGTATAAAGTATACAAGCTCTTTGCTTTCCTTTCTCTGGGCCTCTCTTTCTCTCTCTCCCTCTTTCTCTCTCTCCCTCCTCTTTCTCTCTCCTATTTCTCTCTCTCTTTCTCTCTCTCCCTCCTCTTTCTCTCTCTCCCTCCTCTTTCTCTCTCTCTCTCCTCTCTCTCTCTCTCTCTCTCTCTCTCTCTCGCCTCTTTCTCTCTCTCTCCCTCCTCTTTCTCTCTCTCTCTCTCAATTCAATTTAAATGTAAATTCGATTTTAATTTAAGGGCTTTATTGGCATGGGAAACATATGTTAACATTGCCAAAGCAAGTGAAATAGATAATAACCAAAAGTGAAATAAACAATAAACTGTGCAGTAAACATTACACTCACAACAGTTCCAAACGAATAAAGACATTTAAGGTCATATTATGTCTATATACAGTGTTATAACAATGTGCAAATAGTTAAAGTATAAAAATGACCATATAAATATAATTCAACATACAAACTAAAGAAAAAAATAAATAAAAAGATACACAATAAAATAACAATAACGAGGCTATATACAGGGGGTACCGGTACAGAGTCAATGTGGAGGCTATATACAGGGGGTACCAGTACAGAGTCAATGTGGAGGCTATATACAGGGGGCACCGGTACAGAGTCAATGTGGAGGCTATATACAGGGGGTACCGGTACAGATTCAATGTGGAGGCTATATACAGGGGGTACCGGTACAGAGTAAATGTGGAGGCTATATACAGGGGGCACCGGTACAGAGTCAATGTGGAGGCTATATACAGGGGGTACCGGTACAGAGTCAATGTGGAGGCTATATACAGGGGGCACCGGTACAGATTCAATGTGGAGGCTATATACAGGGGGTACCGGTACAGAGTCAATGTGGAGGCTATATACAGGGGGCACCGGTACAGATTCAATGTGGAGGCTATATACAGGGGGTACCGGTACAGAGTCAATGTGGAGGCTATATACAGGGGGTACCGGTACAGAGTCAATGTGGAGGCTATATACAGGGGCACCGGTACAGAGTCAATGTGGAGGCTATATACAGGGGGTACCGGTACAGAGTCAATGTGGAGGCTATATACAGGGGGTACCGGTACAGAGTCAATGTGGAGGCTATATACAGGGGGTACCGGTACAGAGTCAATGTGGAGGCTATATACAGGGGGCACCGATACAGAGTCAATGTAGAGGCTATATACAGGGGGTACCGGTACAGAGTCAATGTGGAGGCTATATACAGGGGGTACTGGTACAGAGTCAATGTGGAGGCTATATACAGGGGGTACCGGTACAGAGTCAATGTGGAGGCTATATACAGGGGGCACCGGTACAGAGTCAATGTAGAGGCTATATACAGGGGGCACCGGTACAGAGTCAATGTAGAGGCTATATACAGGGGGTACTGGTACAGAGTCAATGTGGAGACTATATACAGGGGGCACCGGTACAGAGTCAATGTGGAGGCTATATTCAGGGGGTACCGGTACAGAGTCAATGTGGAGGCTATATACAGGGGGGTACCGGTACAGAGTCAATGTGGAGGCTATATACAGGGGGTACCGGTACAGAGTCAATGTGGAGGCTATATACAGGGGGTACCGGTACAGAGTCAATGTGGAGGCTATATACAGGGGGCACCGATACAGAGTCAATGTAGAGGCTATATACAGGGGGTACCGGTACAGAGTCAATGTGGAGGCTATATACAGGGGGTACTGGTACAGAGTCAATGTGGAGGCTATATACAGGGGGTACCGGTACAGAGTCAATGTGGAGGCTATATACAGGGGGCACCGGTACAGAGTCAATGTAGAGGCTATATACAGGGGGCACCGGTACAGAGTCAATGTAGAGGCTATATACAGGGGGTACTGGTACAGAGTCAATGTGGAGACTATATACAGGGGGCACCGGTACAGAGTCAATGTGGAGGCTATATTCAGGGGGTACCGGTACAGAGTCAATGTGGAGGCTATATACAGGGGGGTACTGGTACAGAGTCAATGTGGAGGCTATATACAGGGGGCACCGGTACAGAGTCAATGTAGAGGCTATATACAGGGGGGTACCGGTACAGAGTCAATGTGGAGGCTATATACAGGGGGTACCGGTACAGAGTCAATGTGGAGGCTATATACAGGGGGCACCGGTACAGAGTCAATGTGGAGGCTATATTCAGGGGGCACCGGTACAGAGTCAATGTGGAGGCTATATACAGGGGGTACCGGTACAGAGTCAATGTGGAGGCTATATACAGGGGGTACCGGTACAGATTCAATGTGGAGGCTATATACAGGGGGTACCGGTACAGAGTCAATGTGGAGGCTATATACAGGGGGTACCGGTACATAGTCAATGTGGAGGCTATATAGAGGGGGCACCGGTACAGAGTCAATGTGGAGGCTATATACAGGGGGCACCGGTACAGAGTCAATGTGGAGGCTATATTAAGGGGGCACCGGTACAGAGTCAATGTGGAGGCTATATTCAGGGGGCACCGGTACAGAGTCAATGTGGAGGCTATATACAGGGTATTACGGTACAGAGTCAATGTGGAGGCTATATACAGGGGGTACCGGTACAGATTCAATGTGGAGGCTATATACAGGGGGTACCGGTACAGAGTCAATGTGGAGGCTATATAGAGGGGCACCGGTACAGAGTCAATGTGGAGGCTATATACAGGGGGCACCGGTACAGAGTCAATGTGGAGGCTATATTCAGGGGGCACCGGTACAGAGTCAATGTGGAGGCTATATTAAGGGGGCACCGGTACAGAGTCAATGTGGAGGCTATATACAGGGTATTACGGTACAGAGTCAATGTGGAGGCTATATACAGGGGGTACCGGTACAGAGTCAATGTGGAGGCTATATACAGGGGGTACCGGTACAGAGTCAATGTGGAGGCTACATACGGGGTACAGGCTATTTGAGGTAATTTGTACATGTAGGTAGAGGTGAAGTGACTATGCATAGATAATAAACAGAGAGTAGCAGCAGTGTAAAAACAAACGGAGGGGGGGGGGGGGTCAATGTAAATAGTCTGGTGGCCATTTGATTAGTTGTTCAGGAGTCTTATAGCTTGGAGGGTAGAAGCTGTTAAGAAGCCTTTTGGTCCTAGACTTGGCACTCCAGTACTGCTTGCCGTGCAATAGCAGAGAGAACAGTCCATGACTTGGGGGACTGGAGTTTTATGGGCTTTCCTCTGACACCGCTTATTATAGAGGTCCTGGATGGCAGGAAGCTTGGCCCCGGTGATGTACTGCACTACCCTCTGTAGAGCCTTACGGTCAGATGCCGAGGAGTTGCCGTACCAGGCGGTGATGCTCTCGATGGTGCAGCTGTAGAACGTTTTGAGGATCCGAGGACCCATGCCAAATCTTTTCAGTCTCCTGAGTGGGAAAAGGTGTTGTCATGCCCTCTTCACGACTGTCTTGGTGTTTTTGGACCTGATAGTTTGTTGGTGATGTGGACACCAAGGAACTTGAAACTCTCGACCCGCTCCACTACAGCCCCGTCGATGAGAATGGGGGCGTGGTCGGACCGCCTTTTCCTGTAGTCCACAATCATCTCCTTTGTCTTGCTCACATTGAGGGAGAGGTTGTTGTCGTGGCACCACACTGCCAGGTCTCTGACCTCCCTATAGGCTGTCTCATCGTTGTCGGTGATCAGGCCTAGCACTGTTGTGTCGTCAGCAAACTTAAACAAATCAAAATATTTTTTACATTTGGGATTCTTCAAAGTAGCCAGCCTTTGCCTTGATGACAGCTTGGCATTCTCTCAACCAGCTTCATGAGGTAGATATGGGATATAGATAGATATGGGAGTTTATCTAATTTGGATTTGTTTTCAAATTCACAACCATAAACTGGGTTCTATAACTGATTCAGGTATTTTTTTGCCAGATCCTAATTGGAATGCATTTGATGGCATAGAAGGCCCTTGTCTCTCAGATCTTTCACAGCTTTGTGGAAGTCACCTGTGGCCGTGATGTTTAGGGACGAGGTATGCATAGTTTTTTGCCATCTCTCTCTCTTGCTCTCTCTTTCTCTCGCTCACTCTCTCTCACTCTCTCTCTTTCTCACTGTCTCTCTCTCTCGCTGTTTCTCTCTCTCTTACTCTCTCTCTTACTTTGCTCTGCTCTGTGTGCCTGCATTTCAACAGATGGTTAAAACATATTGTAGAAATCAGTTTTGTGGAAGAGGGAAGAAGACTTCTTAATTTGCCTACATAGTGCACCTGTTTTGACCAGGGTTCCATTTGGAACCCCAAGGCATCTGCTCTGAATCTGTTTTATTGGTCCGTCAGGGTTTTTCTCTTGTTGAAACAAGCGATGGTTTTCAGACATTCATATTTATGACAGAGATACCACATTTGATATTGTGTTTTTTACAATGGATAAAAGTAGAGACTCAGAGCTACAAAATGGTATATCATACACTGAATTTGAGGAAAAATGGGAAAGTAATTCTGCTTTGAAAGTTTATCAACTTGTTAACTCACTTTTGAGAAAATGGCCTTTGAATGTTTTGGTACCTACTGGAGAGCTCTTCTTTGTCTACACCCATTCAGCATCGTTCACACCCTCTTAAGCTTTAGCCCCACCCATCTCGTTTCGCTCTCGAAGCACTTGACGCTCTGGCCGATGATTTGTTTACCTCTGGATAACATGAAAACAGCCTAACCAGCTCTGCTGGCAACAATTACATTACACTTTTTTGCATACGTTTACTGACACCGGCCATATTCTTTACTTTACGAACTTTATTGTCCCCATGGGGAAATTTTGTTTCAGTGTCATGTACAAGTTTAAAGTGGTGTTTAAATACAAAACAAATTGACAATTCAACTTTCATAACAGTTACATACCAATAAAAAGAGACTAGACTGCTGGTCTTACTGGGTGGATAGGAACATTAGCCTGCTGGCCTTACTGGGTGGATAGGAACATTAGCCTGCTGGCCTTACTGGGTCTATAGGAACATTAGCCTGCTGGCCTTACTGGGTTGATAGGAACATTAGCCTGCTGGCCTTACTGGGTGGATAGGAACATTAGCCTGCTGGCCTTACTGGGTTGATAGGAACATTAGCCTGCTGGCCTTACTGAGTGGATAGGAACAGCCTGTTAGCCTTACTGGGTCAATAGGAACATTAGCCTGCTGGCCGTACTGAGTGGATAGGAACATTAGCCTGCTGGCCTTACTGGGTGGATAGGAACATTAGCCTGCTGGCCTTACTGGGTGGATAGGAACATTAGCCTGCTGGCCTTACTGGGTGGATAGGAACATTAGCCTGCTGGCCTTACTGGGTGGATAGGAGCATTAGCCTGCTGACCTTCCTGGGTGGATAGGAGCATTAGCCTGCTGGCCTTACTGGGTGGATAGGAGCATTAGCTTGCTGGCCTTACTGGGTGGATAGGAACATTAGCCTGCTGGCCTTACTGGGTGGATAGGAACATTAGCCTGCTGGCCTTACTGGGTGGATAGGAACATTAGCCTGCTGGTCTTACTGGGTGGATAGGAACATTAGCCTGCTGGCCTTACTGGGTGGATAGGAACATTAGCCTGCTGGCCTTACTGAGTGGATAGGAACATTAGCCTGCTGGCCTTACTGGGTGGATAGGAACATTAGCCTGCTGGCCTTACTGGGTCGATAGGAACATTAGCCTGCTGGCCTTACTGGGTCTATAGGAACATTAACCTGTTGGCCTTACTGAGTGGATAGGAACATTAGCCTGCTGGCCTTACTGCTAGACTATCATCGTGCATGGACGCATGCCACGGTTGCCCTTAGTTTGAAGATGTAATCCGGAGACAGGTGTTTCCTCCATCTCTTTAACTATCATACTCTAATTCCACTGATTTCAAAACTCAATCCTCCAGAAAGTGGACAGCAACACTTATGCAGCTCCACTACACATTAAAACAATGTTAAACCCGCATTCTACAGGATTACCAACAGACAGACTGATCAGCTTCAATAGACAGAAGCCTTCTATATGGCAGACCAATCTGATCTCCTTTCTCGGCATGTCCAGCCCACTCATTATCTCAGCCAATCATGGCTAGTGGGAAGGTTGTTAACTTTTTATGTGGCTTAACCAACAAGGATCGTACTTTAACAATTGTATTTGTATTTACAGATGACATACGAGTTTGCTATAAAGGCAAATGAAAGTTCACATGTTGTAGAAGGCATTTCTGACAAAAAACACGCATTTTAATAAAAAAAATAAATGTTTAAGTTCAAACGGCTCTCCTGTGAAGTCGTGACTTGCGCCTAGTTTCTTGAATCGGGTCACACATGGCATTCAGATAGATGATAGGACTCACCATTCAGTGATGAAAGTTTTAATTTGAGAAGTTGTGAGTGGAGGAATTACTCATAAATATACATTTTTGGGAGTGGGTGAACGTAGTTGTACCTGATTTAAAGACTTTCTCTCTAAATATGTTTCTGTACAGTTGGCTCACAGCGGCTCTTTACATCTGGAGGTGAAAGTTCGTATCCCCTTTGGGGTGCCCCCCCCAAAAAAAAATTTGAAATGTGGACTCACATGTATTGCGGTGTGAAGGACTGTGATGTATTGCGGTGTGAAGGACTGTGATGTATTGCGGTGTGAAGGACTGTGATGTATTGTGTTGGGAAGAAAAGTTCAATCATCACCTTGCAAATGATTAGGGATCAATTCAACCCGCAACTCGCAGCTCGCAGCTCTTTTTCCAAAATATGAAATGACTACTACTACCCCCCCTCACAGGCCTGCTTTCACTTTTCAGAATTAGAAGTGTGTGGGGGCGCGGGATGAATTAAGTAAATAAGGGATTTGGAAGAAAACACAACATATATCTGCCCCATGTAGGATTAGAAGTTACAACTGTTGAACTAAGAGCCACCCACCTGTCTTACCGGATGGGAAAACATACGAGTTGTTGAACTAAGAGCCACCTGTCTTACCGGATGGGAAAACATACGAGTTGTTGAACTAAGAGCCACCTGTCTTACCGGATGGGAAAACATACGAGTTGTTGAACTAAGAGCCACCTGTCTTACCGGATGGGAAAACATACGAGTTGTTGAACTAAGAGCCACCCACCTGTCTTACCGGATGGGAAAACATACGAGTTGTTGAACTAAGAGCCACCTGTCTTACCGGATGGGAAAACATACGAGTTGTTGAACTAAGAGCCACCCACCTGTCTTACCGGATGGGAAAACATACGAGTTGTTGAACTAAGAGCCACCTGTCTTACCAGATGGGAAAACATACGAGTTGTTGAACTAAGAGCCACCTGTCTTACCGGATGGGAAAACATACGAGTTGTTGAACTAAGAGCCACCTGTCTTACCGGATGGGAAAACATACGAGTTGTTGAACTAAGAGCCACCCACCTGTCTTACCGGATGAGAAAACATACGAGTTGTTGAACTAAGAGCCACCTGTCTTATCGGATGGGAAAACATACGAGTTGTTGAACTAAGAGCCACCTGTCTTACCGGATGAGAAAACATACGAGTTGTTGAACTAAGAGCCACCTGTCTTACCGGATGAGAAAACATACGAGTTGTTGAACTAAGAGCCACCTGTCTTACCGGATGGGAAAACATACAAGTTGACATCACCACCATTGTCCTCTATTTCTTCTTAAAACTGGATATAAACGTATAATAATATAATTCTCATAGCCTACATCTTTGGGGGTTTTTTCTCTTCGTAATGCGCATAGATGTGTATGATACGGTTAGCAAAAACATTGAATTTGGTCATATTCAGAAATGTGCCTTACTGCCTTTAAAATGTTGTGTAACGTCAATAGTCTAGTCAAGGAAGCATCATTCTAAATATATTGTCACGCTCCACTTACCAAGACCGTTGCCAAATAAGGTACGCTGTCGCCTGCTTTTATAGTTACATTTTTTAAAAGTAATTTATCAGACATTCTTATCCAGTGACTTACACTAGTGAGTGTTTACATGTTCATTCTTTTTAGTCATACTGGTCCCCCGTGGGAATCGAACCCACAACCCTGGTGTTGCAAGCACCATGCTCTATCAACTGAGGAGCCACACAGGATATCATCATAGTTAATCCATAATGTTAGTCATTTATATTACTTTATTAAAACGGTTATCAGCTGTTCATGTTGCCTAACGCTCTATGACTCTGTCATACAGTACACGCGTTTAGTTTCTGTTGTCCTAGGCTACCTGGCTAAAATGCTTCCTCTCTAGCCTATCTTCCTTTCATGGGCAATGATGCGCCAGGCCATCTAGTTAACATTAGCCTACTAAAGTACCAGTCAAAAGTTTGGACAAAAACTGTGCAAAGCTGTCATCAAGACAAAAGGTGGCTACTTCGAAGAATCTGAAATATAAAATATATTTTGATTTGTTTAACACTTTTTTGGTTACTACATGATTCCATGTGTGTTATTTCATAGTTTTGATGTCTTCAATATTATTCTACAATGTAGAAAATAGTAAAAACAAATAAATACCCTTGAATGAGTAGCTGTGTCCAAACTTTTCACTGGCACTGTACATCTAGCTACATATTGAACTTCCATCCTGTCACGACTTCCGCCGAAGTCGGTCCCTCTCCTTGTTCGGGCGGCGTTCGGAGGTCGACGTCACCGGCCTTCTAGCCATCGCCGATCCACTTTTCATTTTCCATTTGTTTTGTCTTTGTTTTACACACCTGGTTTCAATTCCCCAATTACATGTTCATTATTTAACCCTCTGTTTTCCCCATGGTTTTTGTGCGTGATTGTTTGATGTATGTTCGGTCCGTTATTTTTGGGCTCAGTATATACGACATGTTATTGGAATATTTGAGTAAAGTTACTTGTGTTACTCGTCTCAGCTGTCCTGCGCCTGACTTCTCTGTACCAGCTACACCCAGACCACTACACATCCTCTCAGGCCAGCGGCACAATGTATGAATAAATGGTTGGATCAGAATCACCATTATAATCATTAGCCAGTACGGAGAATTAAGTAAAACCACAAGTCCAAATCCCTATCTCCATCCATGGCTAATTTAGGAAAGGGACGATTTTAGCTAGCTAGCTAGCCAGCCACCGGAAGACAACAACACAACGAGATGCACGACGAGTTTCTGTCAATGACGTATGCTCTCGATGCAATGTGATTGGAGTGAAGCCAAATCCAAACTGGCTTCCCTTTACACTTTTTTTTTGGGGTGCGCCAAGAGTCGGAGTGAATGAAATGAAATGATTGTAAAAAATATATATATACTTTAAAAAAAACACACACACACCAGGAGAGGAGGGGTTGGTTTGATGGGACATGCTCTCCATTCTGGTTCATCTGGCAGGGCTGATTGCAGGGCTGAGTGCATGGTTCTGGGAGGGGAGGAGAGGATGGGGCATAAAGGAAAGGCCAGGTTCATTAAGTATACTGTTCTGGGGGAGAAGGGGGGGAGAAGGGGAGGGAGTGGACTGCATGAGAGCGAGAGACTAATGAATTATAATCCTTCCTGTCTTTACCTCTTCCCTCTACCTTATTTCAGGTTCTCAAACCTTGCTTTCTTCCATTCCTCTGATTCTGCCTCCCTCTCCTTGCTTTCCTCCTGTCCTTGTGGCTCAGACACAGACAACCCCATTCTGTCAGTAAACCCCCTCCGATACCAGCCTTTACTTTTTCACTAAGCATCCCTCCTTCTCTCTTTGTCCTTCCTTTCTGTTTTATTCCTCTGTGACCTCTCCGCCGTGCGCAGGAGGTGGCTGAGTACCCAGAGGCTCTGTCTGTCTCGCTGGCATCTTGTCGGAATTAACGTTCACTTCACTGGCTTCCTGCGGCTTGCCTTGCCTTGCCCTCATCGTGTGTGTGTGCTGTGTTCGTGTTTTTCACAATAACACCACGTTGAGCACAGAAGAAAGGGTTGCTTTGCCCCATCACCAGCCCCGCTCCCTCTTTCAAAGTTGATTTAGCTCGCAAAAAGAGTTAAGGAAGAGCAGCAGAACATTCCATGTCCAGAATATTACGTCACAAAGTTGAATTGTGTTCAACAGCCATTTTGAAGAATTCTACAATGGATTGCTGCCCTCTATAAAATGAGTCTCAAGTGTGATATTTCACGACAGACACTGTTATCATAGCTAGAGCTCACCTCCAAACACAGTGTCTGTGTGAATGGTAATATTACCATATGAACTAGGTGAGAACAGGAGGACTTAGTCACATCATGTATACAGTCTGTGTGAGCTTACCAAACAACCTTCATTTAGTTTTTACTGTTTTAGAGATTATTTGACTAGGAATTAGCAGCAGGTTTTCCAGACTGAACCATGTATGTCTAGACTTCTTCAGCTCCCCTGGTCTGGTCAGAGAATGAGGTAAGATAAGGCTAACTCTGGGACTCTAACAAGATATGGCTAACTCTGGGACTCTAACAAGATATGGCTAACTCTGGGACTCTAACAAGATAAAGCTAACTCTGGGACTCTAACAAGATATGGCTAACTCTGAGACTCTAACAAGATAAGGCTAACTCTGGGACTCTAACAAGATAAGGCTAACTCTGGGACTCTAACAAAATAAGGAGAACTCTGGGACTCTAACAAGATAAGGCTAACTCTGGGACTCTAACAAGATAAGGCTAACTCTGGGACTCTAACAAGATAAGGCTAACTCTGGGACTTTAACAAGATAAGGCTAACTCTGGGACTCTAACAAGATAAGGCTAACTCTGGGACTCAAACAAGATAAGGCTAACTCTGGGACTCTAACAAGATAAGGAGAACTCTGGGACTCTAACAAGATAAGGCTAACTCTGGGACTCTAACAAGATAAGGCTAACTCTGGGACTCTAACAAGATAAGGCTAACTCTGGGACTCTAACAAGATAAGGCTAACTCTGGGACTCTAACAAGATAAGGCTAACTCTGGGACTCAAACAAGATAAGGCTAACTCTGGGACTCAAACAAGATAAGGCTAACTCTGGGACTCTAACAAGATAAGGCTAACTCTGGGACTCTAACAAGATAAGGCTAACTCTGGGACTCAAACAAGATAAGGCTAACTCTGGGACTCTAACAAGATAAGGCTAACTCTGGGACTCTAACAAGATAAGGCTAACTCTGGGACTCTAACAAGATAAGGCTAACTCTGGGACTCTAACAAGATAAGGCTAACTCTGGGACTCTAACAAGATAAGGCTAACTCTGGGACTCTAACAAGATAAGGACTAACTCTGGGACTCTAACAAGATAAGGCTAACTCTGGGACTCTAACAAGATAAGGCTAACTCTGGGACTCTAACAAGATAAGGCTAACTCTGGGACTCTAACAAGATAAGGCTAACTCTGGGACTCTAACAAGATAAGGCTAACTCTGGGACTCTAACAAGATAAGGCTAACTCTGGGACTCTAACAAGATAAGGCTAACTCTGGGACTCTAACAAGATAAGGCTAACTCTGGGACTCTAACAAGATAAGGCTAACTCTGGGACTTTAACAAGATAAGGCTAACTCTGAGACTCTAACAAGATAAGGCTAACTCTGAGACTCTAACAAGATAAGGCTAACTCTGGGACTCTAACAAGATAAGGCTAACTCTGGGACTCTAACAAGATAAGGCTAACTCTGGGACTCTAACAAGATAAGGAGAACTCTGGGACTCTAACAAGATAAGGCTAACTCTGGGACTCTAACAAGATAAGGCTAACTCTGGGACTCTAACAAGATAAGGCTAACTCTGGGACTCTAACAAAAGAAGCAGTCAGTTGGTGTTGAAATCATCTTTTCTATATCTTTTCCAAGGCAGCTGAAAGAAGAAATGTTCAAATGTAGAGACCTGGTTACATCGTCTGTCATGGCTGATGTAATAGTGGGGTCATCTTTACTACAGCGGAAGGTACCCAAGTTAAGGATGTGACTAACCTTTTACTGCTGTAATGAAAAGCATCAGGAGCGGCGAGTAGCGTAGTGAAGGACAGAACACTTAGCAGGGGCAAAGGATTATATTTATTTGCAATAAAGGCCTCTGAGCGAGGCTAAAGCCTTCGCTTTAATTGCTCTCCAAATTGATTCGATTCTGGTTTCATCAGTCTCCGAGAGAGAGAGAGAGAGAGAGAGAGAGAGAGAGAGAGAGAGAGAGAGAGAAAGAGAGAGAGAGAGTGTTCTTTGTGTGACTGAGAGGTGCATTAAATCAACCAATAGGTAGCTACATCAATATCCATCCTGACCTGCCAGAAAATTATGCATTTGTTCCATAGCTTCCGCCACTCACTCTACCTTCGCTTTCTGAACAGGTTTGGCCAGCTGCCAGACATGAGTTGAGTCCCAAATTACACCCTATTCCTCATGGAGTGTAGAAGTGTTGTACATTAAGCCAGTGATTAACATTACGAGACATTAGGAGAATATGTTAAACAAGCTTCACTTTGTTTTCCAGTCTGTTTAAGATGCTAACATCTTTTTTTTTGTGTTTTCAGGTAATGCAAGCTGTATTATCATGGGGCTAGTTTACAGCTGTATTATCATGGGGCTAGTTTACAGCTGTATTATCATGGGGCTAGTGTTCAGCTGTATTATCATGGGGCTAGTGTTCAGCTGTATTATCATGGGGCTAGTTTACAGCTGTATTATCATGGGGCTAGTGTTCAGCTGTATTATCATGGGGCTAGTTTACTGCTGTATTATCATGGGGCTAGTTTACTGCTGTATTATCATGGGGCTAGTTTACTGCTGTATTGTCATGGGGCTAGTTTACTGCTGTATTGTCATGGGGCTAGTTTACAGCTGTATTATCATGGGGCTAGTGTAGAGCTGTATTGTCATGGGGCTAGTGTGTGTTTGTGTGTGTTCACATGGATTATACAATCTCAACAGGGACTGTAGATGAGTTTCAGATGTTGCCTCCAGGGTTTGTTTTCGTTCTATCCCAGTGCTAAACAACAATTTAATCATAACACTGACCTAGGTGTTAATAATCCCTATTACAAAGCTGTAAACACACACACACACGCACACAATAATCCCTATTACAAAGCTGTAAACACACACACACACGCACACACGCACACACGCACACACACACACACACACACACACACACACACACACACACACACACACACACACACACACACACACACACACACACAGTAGTTGGGTTGTTGTCAATGAGAGGTGATTGAGGGAGCATGGGGAGAGTGTGGGGACAGGACAGTCTGTGTGTATGGTGAGGGACTGGGGACTGGGGACAGGACCGTCTGTGTGTATGGTGAGGGACTGGGGACAGGACAGTCTGTGTGTATGTTGAGGGACTGGGGACAGGACCGTCTGTGTGTATGGTGAGGGACTGGGGACAGGACAGTCTGTGTGTATGGTGAGGGACTGGGGACAGGACAGTCTGTGTATGGTGAGGGACTGGGGACTGGGGACAGGACCGTCTGTGTGTATGGTGAGGGACTGGGGACAGGACCGTCTGTGTGTATGGTGAGGGACTGGGGACAGGACCGTCTGTGTGTATGGTGAGGGACTGGGGACAGGACCGTCTGTGTGTATGGTGAGGGACTGGGGAGAGGACCGTCTGTGTGTATGGTGAGGGACTGGGGTAGATTAGAGTTTAAATTCCAGATCTGTTGTGTGCTGTGTCGCCTCCGTTCCTCCGTTCCTCTCTGCCCACAAATTACAACTGAGTGCTACTGCGTTCTCTCTGTCTCTCAATTTCAATTCAAGAGGCTTTATTGGCATGCGAAACATATGTTAACATTGCCAAAGCAATTAGATAATAAATAAAAGTGAAATAAACAATAAAAATAACTGTCACACGAGTTCCAAAAGTATTAAGACATTTCAAATGTCATATTATGTCTGTATGCAGTGTTGTAACACTGTGCAAATGTGACTGACCGGCTCAAATCGGTCTAATTTAGCAAAATTTGAAATGTTTTTTTTTACATTGGATAAAAGTAGAGACTCAGAACTACAATATCAGACACTTCAGTTGAGGAACAATGAGAAAGTTATTCTGCTTTGAAAGTTGATAAACTTGTAAACTCACTTTTGAGAAAAGGCCTTTGATTGTTTTGGTACCTACTGGAGAGCTCTTCTTTGTCTCCACCCATTCAGCATCGTTCACACCCTGTTAAACCAGCCCCACCCATCTCTTTATGGGTTCACATGTAAGGTCATGTGCTAAACAGTGAGTAGTGTAGTAAAGATTAAGACTACAGGTTGTAGTAGCTGTCGTGTCTTTGGCATCATTAAAACGGAAGACATGTTTATCAAATAACTCTCTGTAATTATTATTACGCGATTAACCTGATTAATCATGTAACTGTAATTAACTAGGTCGGGGCACCAAGGAAAATATTTTCAGATTACAAAGTTATAATTTTCCTAATATAACTTTCAGATATTATAATATCTGATCCATGTGTCCTCTGATTAATGATGTGTTATTTACCTCATCAGTCTCATTCCAAACGTCGTAAATTGTTGGTTATCTGCACGAACCCAGTCTTCACTATGAGTCATCCATACATCAATTGTCTTAAAATCATTTATTTACTAATCCAAGTAATTCACAGAAATGCATAACAAAACAGATATGGTTACAAGGAAATTATAGGAGAATGTGCCCTAAGTGGGCTAAACCGGCATGGCGGCTTGTTACACAAAGAAAAGGGGTTGGGCTTGAATGAAAGAGCGGGAAGACTGAGGAACACAGAAAGCAGCTATGCTATCGTAAATACATTATCGTATGCATTCTAAATTACCGCCCATTTGGAAAAGGAAAATGCAATAAATATTTACTCTGAGCTGCGCTTCGGTAGGTTGGTCGTAGATGCTGGCCGTGTTGGCCAACAGAGATCTTCCTGTCCTCGGAAGAATGTCACTGGTGGTAAAATAGATACGTTGTAGTATCTTCGTTGTGTGTTAGACTGGATACGTCGTCCGTCCTTTCCTAGCCCACGTCTACAGCGGCTGCTGCAAACTCAACGGCTAGGAAGTATCACTTCTGTAGTGAATAAGGGTTCAAAGTTCATACCATTCGCAACCAAAGCTCACGCTGAGGTTGGCTTAGTTCTGTATTTGACATGTGTGTCCTTTTAACTTCTTGGGGCTATGTGGGACGTTAGCGTGCCACCCGTGGCGCACCCTATCAACAGCAGGTGCATTTCAAGAGCGGCAAATTTGAAACCAAATAAATGTCCAAATTCAAATTTCTCAAACATACAACTAACTTACAGCCTTTGAAAGATAAACATCTCCTTAATCTAACCACGTTTTCCGATTTCAAAAAGGTTTTACGGGGAAAGCATAAAGTTAGGTTATGTTAGGAGAGTACATTGACAATAGCTGTGTGTAGTGTATTGTCGATTCAAAGACAGGCGTCACCAAAACCATAAAATCAGCTAGAATTATGCACTAACCTTTTACAATCTCCATCAGATGACACTACTAGGACATTATGTTAGACAATGCATGCATTTTTAGTTCTATCAAGTTCATATTTATATCTAAAAACAGCGTTTTACTATGGCGTTGATGTTCAGGAAATCGTTTCCCTCCAATACCGGCAGTCAAGTCATGACAACAAAATAATTAATTAATATTCGAAAACATTGGTAAAATATTATATTGTCATTCAAAGAATTATAGATTTACATCTCTTGAACGCAATGGACTTGCCAGATTTAAAATTAACCTTACTGGGTAATCACACTTTGCAATAATCTGAGCACTGCGCCAGAAAAATACGCATTGCGATACAGACTAACCGCCATGTTGGAGAGATCTAAAATCGAAAATACTATGTAAATAATCCATTACCTTTGATTCTCTTCATCAGATGTCACTTCCAAAGAATCCCAGGTCCATAACGAATGTAGTTTTGTTCAAAAAAGCTCATCATTTATGTCCAAACACCTCCGTGTTGTAGCACATGATCTAAGCCAGCCGGACTTCACTTCACTTCAAGAACGGAAAAAATATATTTACGTTCATTCAAACATGTCAAACGTTGTATTGCATAAATCATTAGGACCTTTTTTAACCAGAACATGAATAAAATTCAAGGCGGACCATTGGGTTCTCTTTTAAAACGTTTCGGAATGAGAGTACCCACCATGAACTCGCGCGCCAGGTGTCTAATGGGCCATCACGTTCCAAGGCTCTTCTTCAGTCAGATCTCACTGTAGAAGACTCAAAACACTTTGTAAAGGCTGGGGACATCTTGTGGAAGCAATAGGAAGTGCCAAAATATTCCTCAGCCCCTTTGTTTTTCAATGGTATAGGCTTAAAGTCAATTCAACACATCAGGTATCCACTTCCTGTCAGAATCTGTCTCAGGGTTTTGCCTGCCAAATGAGTTCTGTTATACTCACAGACACCATTCAAACAGTTTTTGAAACTTTAGGGTGTTTTCTATCCATATATAATAAGTATATGCATATTGTAGTTACTGGGTAGGATTAGTAACCAGATTAAATCGGGTACATTTTTTTATCCAGCCGTGAAAATACTGCCCCCTATACCCTAACAGGTTAACGCAGAGGCTGCAGACCTCACGTACCCGGAACCCGCTGGTTACATTTTCGTCAAGGGCTTATATAGTGGCGAGGGGAGAAGGGTGTGTTTCATCGTTTATAACCCCTGTCTCTTCACAGGGGCGGGCCACTGATTCGTCAGTGCTCTTTCCTTATGAAAACCCAATTCTCTCATTTGGAAGCTAAAATTACATTTAATCTCCTAACAAACAGTTTCAATATCAAACATTAAAATTGCACAACAATTCCATGTGAATCTGATAACTAGAATGTGTAGACTTTCCCAGGTACAGTTTATGTCGTCCTGTCATCAGTAATAATGTCTCAGATGACAACCGAACTGACATCCATACTCATTAAGTACCTGGTATATTTCCAACTGGTTCTATTACCGAAATATGGTTCCTTTCCCCCCACTTGTTTGATGTTCCCAGACCCTCTATATTTAACAAAGGCTTTTCAACAGTCCTTCAGTAGGGTCAGAGAGAGAAGGGAAGGGAGAAAGGTATTTATGGGGGGGTCATAAACCTTACCCACAGGCCAACGTCATGACATAGCCTACAATAAGGACAAATTCCAGGTAAAATATTTTATAAATATTAGATGATTCTTACCCAGACACACTTGTATAAATTGATGTGTCATGTGAAAGAAACGCTATAACCCCCAGCCACATCTTGCTAAGTGGACGGGTCTCTACAGAAGGTGTAAACGGTACAGCCAAATGGTTACATGCATAGTAGCAATATCAGAAATAGATAGTGTCGATATAAATAATATAATATACAGTATGTACAAGAACAATATCAATAACGATATCAGTGATAGATGAGGTAGTTATATCCATACAGGGATAAAGTGGCTGAGCAGCAGGATAAATAAATAGTAGCAGCAATGTATGGCGTGTGTATTAGGAGAGAGTTATGTGAATAGAGGCACTGCAGATAGTGCTGATGACTGGTCCGTCCGAAACACGCATGAACAAGGGAACCTATATTCGGTGAGCTTGTTTCTGTCCTGCCCTTGACTTTGGTGCAGGGCATGTGATGTCCATAGCCTCTTCGTCGGAAAACTCCCTGATCTTCTCAAAAAGATACGTTTGTCAGTCCAGGTGATGCTTGTACTGGCAGACTATCTGTGGGAGGAAGGATGTCAGCGTTGTGCAGCAGCTGAAACCTGGTCCTGAAACCTGGTCCTGAAATCTGGTCCCGACTGAGTTCGAACGCTCCTTGTCGATAACAACACCAGGCTCTAGAACATCGAAACTGTAAAACAGGAAATAGCAAAAAGATCAATTCACCTCCCAAGTTTAGATAAGAAGAATAACCTCATACAATGTAAGGGAAAACCCCCATGAAATGGACAAAAATGAATGGCAACATATTGGCATTGGACGAAACATATACACAATCGCAAATACCACTCAAATGGACGGCAGTTCATCCGAACCATATGGCGAGTGGCATATGGCAAATGCCAGGTGTCAAACAACAAAAATCCCAAGGATGGCGAGCGCGCTCCGCCGTAGATTTTCATATTGCAAATGGTCACAAAGTCAAGACCGAAGGGTCAAGTTTAAAAAATATATTTTTTTAATATATTTTTTAACCCCATCTAAAAAGTGCTTTCTGGAGCTTTTTTAAAAAAAAATATTGTTTATTTTGTCAATTATACATATGTAATAACCGTATGAACATACCTTTGTCTTATTTTATTGAGTTTGTCCATAAGGCCTATGTTTTGTCCAAAGAAATATCCAAATGCCATACATAAGTATTGAAAGTATCAAATCAGGATGTTATGTCCATTTGCCATATGTGATCATAGGAAGTCAGCCTCCGAAACCAAAAATCAGTGTACCATGTCCAAATGGCATTTATACTGACCAAATGATATATATCACTAAGATATATGTTAAGCCCTGAATCAAACTAGAAGGTATATTTGTCATGTTTGATCATAGGAAGTCATAGGAATTAAGAATTTGGTGCAATGAGAGAGAAGTGGGACTCTGTAAATTTTGTTTGATTTTTTGAAAATATCCAAAATGACCAGGGTCACCCCCTATTGGATGGGCCCGGGTGGGGGGTGCTCCCTACCCGGGCCATGGACCCCTTGCATCCCCCTAAAGGCATTAAAAAAAAACATTTTAAAAATGTGCTCCTGGTAACCCGTTCAGATTACCAGGTGCACGGCTGTCCATTTGCAATGTCTCACCATGGCCATTTTACCATCACACATTGGATATGCTCTAATATACTGCAGAAATGCCCAATTGACTGGCCCGTTGAACTCGGGATGGCCGGGCAGTGATAGTGGTTCCTCTGCATCGCTCGTTGGTGTTGATTTCAGCATGTCCGTTTGGTGATGGTAAATCCCTCATTAAAATCATTGCAAATATACAGTCGTGGCCAAAAGTTTTGAGAATGACACAAATATTTATTTTCACAAAGTCTGCTGCCTCAGTTTGTATGATGGCAATTTGCATATACTCCAGAATGTTATGAAGAGTGATCAGATGAATTGCAATTAATTGCAAAGTCCCTCTTTGCCATGCAAATGAACTGAATCCCAAAAAATCATGTCCACTGCATTTCAGCCCTGCAGCAAAAGGACCAGCTGACATCATGTCAGTGATTCTCTCGTTAACACAGGTGTGAGTGTTGACGAGGACAAGGCTGGAGATCACTCTGTCATGCTGATTGAGTTCGAATAACCGACTGGAAGCTTCAAAAGGAGGGTGGTGCTTGGAATAATTGTTCTTCCTCTGTCAACCATGGTTACCTGGAAGGAAACACGTCCCATCATTATTGCTTTGCACAAAAAGGGCTTCACAGGCAAGGATATTGCTGCCAGTAAGATTGCACCTAAATCAACCATTTATCAGATCATCAAGAACTTCAAGGAGAGTGGTTCAATTGTTGTGAAGAAAGCTTCAGGACGCCCAAGAAAGTCCAGCAAGCGCAAGGACCGTCTCTTAAAGTTGATTCAGGAGACACCACCACCATCACCACTACTCATGTATCTGTTAGTAGAGACAGACAGGAGACACCACCACCACCACCACTACTCATGTATCTATTGGTAGAGACAGACAGTGTTGCTGTTCTGTACTGCAGGCAGCATGATGATGATGGTACAGATGGAGGAATGAGCACCCTCTGTCTCTCTCTCTATCTATCTCTGTCTCACTCTCTCTCTCTCTCTCTCTCTCTGTCTCTGTCTCGCTCTCTATCTGTCTGTCTCTCTCTCTCTCTGTCTCTGCCTCACTCTATCTCTCTGTCTCTCTCTCTCTCTCTCTCTCTCTGTCTCGCTCTCTGTCTCTCTCTCTCTCTATCTCTGTCTCGCTCTCTATCTCTCTGTCTCTCTGTCTCTGTCTCTCTCTCTCTCTCTCTCTCTTTCTGTCGCTCTCTCTCTCTGTCTCTGTCTCCGTCTCTCTCTTTGTCTCCGTCTCTCACTCTCTGTCTCTGTCTCTCTCACTCTCTGTCTCTCTCACTCTCTGTCTCTCTTACTCTCTGTCTCTGTCTCTCACTCTCTGTCTCTCTCTCTGTCTCTCTCTGTCTCTGTCTCCGTCTCTCTCTGTCTTTGTCTCTCAATTTTCAATTCAATTCAAAAATGAGAATCATAATTGTCAACGGGACAACAGTAACAACAATAACCAAGGGTCAAAATAACCATACATTCAACAATAACAATAAGCATACAGTAGAGTACATGTGCAGGTTTATTGGTCTGTCAGACACTGTCCCTCAACTTATGGCAGGCAGCAATGTAGTGCGCTGCCAACACACAGCTGTCTGCGTCCTCCCCCAACAGGACGGGTAGCCTATCCTCATCAGAGAGGTCTTTGAAACCTTGAATAAGGGTTTCAAATTTGGGGAAATGACACTCTCTAATTATTTTATATTTTTCACATTTTGTCAGGAAATTCAGCTCCGTCTCAAGTTCTGCTGTTGTGCAGTGGTTACACAGCCTTTCCTCTACAGGGAGCCAGGTTTTCCTGTGTCTACCCTTCTCAATGGCAATGCTGTGCTCACTGAGCCTGTACTTTGTCAAGGTTTTTCTAAGGTTTTGATCAGTAACCATGGTCAAATGGTGTACTGTCAATTTTGTGTTGGTGCTTGTGTTTCCCAATAAGCAATGTAGTTTTGTTTTGACTGTGTTGTAATTTGGTTTATTCTGATTGATTAGATGTTCTGGTCCTGAGGCTTCAGTGTGTTAGTAGAACAGGTTTGTGAACTCAGACCCAGGATCAGCTGGATGATGGGACTCTTTTCTTTGCTCAGCTCTTGGCATTGCAGGGCTTGGTAATGATATGAGAGGGGGTCACTATATTTTAGATGTTTCCAAAACTTAATTGCTCTTTTTTGAGTTTTTATTATTAGTGGATATTGGCCTAATTCTGCCCTGCATGCATTGTTTGTAGTTTTCCTCTGGACACGTAGGAGAATCTTACAGAACTCTGCATGTAGGGTTTCAATGGGGTGTTTGTCCCATTTGATGAAATCTTGTTTTGCAAGTGGACCCCACACCTCGCTGCCATAAAGTGCAATTGGTTCAATGACATATTCAATTAGTTTTAGCCAAATTTGAATAGGTATTTCAATTTGAATTTGCTTTTTAATGGCGTAAAATGCCCTGCGTGCTTTCTCTCTCAGTTCATTCACAGCCTCATTAAGGTGTCCAGTTGAGCTTATTTTTAAACCTCAGTAATTGTAGTGTGTACAGTACTCTATATATTTTGTACCAATTGAGAACTTTGGTCTAATTCCCTGAGATCTGGATCTTCTCTGGAAAATCATTATTTTAGTCTTTTGGGGGTTTACTGCCAGGGCCCAGGTCTGGCAGTACTGCTCTAGTCATCTGTGAAGAGTAGGCATTTAACCTCTGAATTGTGGAGACTAACACCAGGAGCTGAGGATTTTTCTGGAATAGTGGCCAATTCGTTAATGTACATATTGAAGAGTGCAGGGCTCAGATTGCAACCCTGATGAAGGCCCCGCCCCTGGTTAAAGAATTCTGTTTTTTTCTTACCAATTTTAATGCTGCACGTATTGCCAGTATACATTGATTTAATTATGTAATTTGTTTTACCCCCTACACCACTTTCAATAACTTTGTAGAACAGTCCTGTATGCCAAATAGAATCAAATGCTTTTTGGAAGTCGATAAAGCAAGTGTATATTTTGGTATTATTTTGGTGGACATGTTTATCTATCAGGGTGTGTAAGGTGTAAATATGATCAGTTGTGCGACGTTTTGGTATAAATCCAATTTGGCTTTTACTCAAGACATTGTGCTTATTAAGGAAGTTTAGAACTCTTACATGTATAATACTACAGAAAACCTTCCCCAGGTTACTGTTCACACAAATGCCTCTGTAATTGTTAGGGTCAAATTTGTCTCCGTTCTTAAAGATTGGGGTTATGAGTCCTTGATTCCAGATGTCAGGGAAATAACCTACACTCAGGATCAAATGAAACTGTTTTAATATAGCTAATTGAAATGTTGTCTCTCTCTCTCTCTGTTTCTGTCTCTGTCTCTTTCTCTGTCTCCGTCTCTCACTCTCTGTCTCTGTCTCTGTCTCTGTCTCTCTCACTCTCTGTCTCTCTCACTCTCTGTCTCCGTCTCTCACTCTCTCTGTCTCTGTCTCCGTCTCTCTGTCTCTGGTAAATGGAGGAAATGGAGGAATGAGCACCCTCTGTCTCGCTCTCCCTCTCTCTCTGTCTCTGTCTCTATTTCTCTCTCTCTCTCTCTCTCTCTCTCTCTCTCTCTCTCTCTCGCTCTCGTTCTCTCTCTCTCTCTCTCTCTCTCTCGTTCTCTCTCTCTCTCTCTCTCTCTCGCTCTCTGTCTCTCTCGCTCTCTGTCTCTCTCTCTCTCTCTCTCTCTCTCTCTCTCTCTCTCTCTCTCTC
>NW_021823435.1:0-42387 GCF_901001165.1 Salmo trutta
TCATAAAAGCCCCAGTTCTGTTGAAAGGGCCATACTGTTAACAGATCTGGTGTTAGAGGAAGTAGTAGGCTAGTCATGCAGAGTGCATCCAGAGGGAAGAACAGAACCGGGAGAAATTAACTTCTACTTAAGCTCTGAATCGATCGCTGTGGCCAATGGCAACGCTAATGTGCTCCTCAGGACAAATAACACACATCAAGTCAATTTTTCAATTCCTTGCTAATCCTATAATAAGCTACCTCTGCATAGAGCTGTGATGGTCATGACATTTTGCCAGCTGGTAACTGTCATGGAAATAACTGCTGGTCTCACGGTAATTGACCATTAATTAACAAACACATTTAGTATCTTCGGCCTTCCACGCATAGCCTACAAGCCACTGATGCAGACCTTTGGAACATCTACATTTAAAATGTCTAATAAATCAATTTAATATAGCCTACACCATCACAATACATCCATTATTTATTGTAGGCAGGCCTAAAGAAACAATATGATATGAAAAAATGTTAGCCTATTTCAGAAGAACAGAATAACATATTCTGAGTCATGCTGTTAGGCCCTGATCTGGCTATGCCATATAGCTGTGGGCTACACTAGTTCATTTTGCAGACAAAATTTGCTTATAATTTGTGCCATTATTTTATATTAAGAAGAATACAATTGAATATAGCTGAATAAAATAGAAAATATATTTCTCCCAAACAATTTCCAAGGGAATATTCTTTGTTGAGCAGTTAACAAAGTCATAATTTGAAACAGGTCCTTGTATATGATCAATTTAGAGTTACTTATGCAACTTTTGTTGTGATACAAACATTAGGCTAAATGTTTTGATGTTTAATACATTCCTCGGCTGCATGATGCCGAGTCTAATGATGATTTGAAAAAAGTAGCATGAAAGGCATGAGCTCTGCTCTGTTTCTTGCGCAGGCTGCTCACACTTCATCAGTCTCTCATTCACAATTTCACAAGCACTTGATAATATTCTCACCCATCAGACTATTCACAATTTAATCAGGTCTTTAGATTTAGCCTACTAATATATGAGTGGAATTTTATTTAGCATCGCCCACAAAAAAATGTATAGATTACTCACTCACTCACTCGAATAGCGAATGGAGGAAGCGCTTCCCACAGTAACATTGTAATATGCCTGTAAAGCAGATTAATTTGCTTAAAACCTGTTGGGGCTAGGGGGCAGTATTTTCCCGGCCGGATGAAAAACGTACCCAATTTAAACAGGTTACTACTCTGGCCCAGAAAATAGAATATGCATATTATTAGTATTAGTATTTGGATAGAAAACACTCTGAAGTTTCTAAAACTGTTTGAATGGTGTCTGTGAGTATAACAGAACTCATATGGCAGGCAAAAAACCTGAGAAAAATTGAATCAGGAAGTGGGGGAAATTAGAAATGTAGTTTTTCTTTTGAATCGCTTGAAAAAGTACAGTGACATAGGATTTACGTTGCACCTCCTAACTCTTCCATTGGCTGTCAACAATCTTTAGGAACTGGTTTCATCCGTCACCTGTTACCGGGAAGAAAATTATGGCTCAGTCAATCACTGGCCAGTCTGAGGACAGGTGTCTTATGACGCGCGTGCACGTGACTTCGTTGTTTTTTATTTTTCTTCTGGGATGAATACCTATTGCCTGGTTGTAAAATTATCGCAATTTTACGTTAAAAAATACCCTAAAGGATTGATTGTAAACATCGTTTGACGTGTTTCTACAAACGGTAATGGAACTTTGAACATTTCGTCTATGGATTTGCGTCCACGCCACATGGCATTGTAAAGTGTTCTGGATGGGTCAACAAAACGGACGTATTTGGACATAAATGATGGAATTTGCAGAACAAATGAACATTTCTAGTGGAAGTGGGTGCCCTTCTGAGTGCATTCCGCCAAAGATCAGCAAAGGTAAGTAAATATTTTGAACATATTTTTAGAGATTTGTCGACGCCGTGGTTGTAGGCTAACTGTATAGCTTAGCATTGAAGGCTAAGTTCTGTACTCAGAATATTGAACAATGTGCTTTTTCCGTAAAGTTATTTTGAAATCTGACAAAGTGGTTGCATAAAGGAATAGATTATCTCTACTTCTTTAAATAATTGTTATAAATTTTGTCAACGTTTATGAGTTCTTCTGTAAATGTATCTGCCTATTCACCGGATGTTATGGGGAGAAAACATTTTCTGAACGTCACGCGCCAATGTAAAAATTGGGTTTTTGGATATAAATATAAACTTGATCAAACAAAAAATGCATGTATTGTCTAACATGATGTCCTAGGAGTGTCATCTGATGAAGATTGTCAAAGGTTAGTGCTTAATTTTGGCTGTATATCTGGTTTTGTGATGGCTATCGTGCTTGGAAAATGGCATTTGTTTTTTTGCTAATGTGCTATGCTAAAATAATGTAATGTTTTGCTTTCACCGTAAAGACTTTTTGAAATCGGACAATGTGATTGTATTAACGAGTAGAGTATCTTTAGAATGCCGTATAATACTTGAATTTTAATTTTGAGATGATTATTTTTTGGAATTTCGCGCCATGATATTCACTGGTTGTTGTCCAACCAATCCCGTTAACGGGATTTTATCCTCTAGAGGTTCATTTTAGCAAAAAATATAGCAGCCCGAGAAAGCTGGAATTCTTTTTTGAATAGTGTCCAGTCAAAACTCGGTTTTCACACAGGATTGTGCAATGACTGGGCTTGTAAGAACACATGTTTCATTAGGCTCTGCAGGCTATGTGCTCTCTAACTGTGTTCCAGGGGTCCTAGGCCAATAGGCTACGTTTGGAGTTATTGGTCACTTTAGTTGTGATACAAACCTCATCAAAACATCTAGGCCTATGGGCTAGGCTACATGATACATGCGACCATGACCAGGAAAAAGTGGCAAAAAAAGTAACGTTTCTTGCCTTAGACTGCACACACTGGGCTTCAATAACAAGTGATACTATTCTTACTCATCAGGCTATTCTCAATTTAATCTTGTCTTCACATGTACTAACTTTGATTTAGAATGGGCCATTATCATACACCTGTCGCTTCTGCCATGGTTCATTTAGGCTATACTCCTGATGTAAAGCGAAGCATTGTGCTTAATATTAGGGAAGTTGAGAAATAAATATAGTAAGTCTAGCCTATAGAAAGCGGATGGGATCCTCAGGTCAACCTCCCAGGACAGAGGTAGGCTATGATGGGGCCTCTCTCTCTGCCTGCTCTGGTCAACCTCCCAGGACAGAGGTAGGCTATGATGGGCCTCTCTCTCTGCCTGCTCTGGTCAACCTCCCAGGACAGAGGTAGGCTATGATGGGGCCTCTCTCTGCCTGCTCTGGTCAACCTCCCAGGACAGAGGTAGGCTATGATGGGGCCTCTCTCTCTGCCTGCTCTGGTCAACCTCCCAGGACAGAGGTAGGCTATGATGGGGCCTCTCTCTCTGCCTGCTCTGGTCAACCTCCCAGGACAGAGTTAGGCTATGATGGGGCCTCTCTCTCTGCCTGCTCTGGTCAACCTCCCAGGACAGAGTTAGGCTATGATGGGGCCTCTCTCTCTGCCTGCTCTGGTCAACCTCCCAGGACAGAGGTAGGCTATGATGGGCCTCTCTCTCTGCCTGCTCTGGTCAACCTCCCAGGACAGAGGTAGGCTATGATGGGCCTCTCTCTCTGCCTGCTCTGGTCAACCTCCCAGGACAGAGTTAGGCTATGATGGGGCCTCTCTCTCTGCCTGCTCTGGTCAACCTCCCAGGACAGAGTTAGGCTATGATGGGGCCTCTCTCTCTGCCTGCTCTGGTCAACCTCCCAGGACAGAGGTAGGCTATGATGGGCCTCTCTCTCTCCCAGGAGGTTGACCAGAGAGAAGAGGAACTAACTACTCTCCAAGGAGAAGAGGAACTAACTACTCTCATTCCCACGGAACGGGGCAAGCCCTATCCCCAGAGCAGGCACGCACTAAGTAAATAAGCACTGCAGGGGACAATGGCTGCTCCTCCGTCACTCGCCTCCAGTAATGTGTGTGTGTGTGTGTGTGTGTGTGTGTGTGTGTGTGTGTGTGTGTGTGTGTGTGTGTGTGTGTGTAAGCTGACTCAGTCCCTGCGCGGCCTCATTTTAAGGATTTCTTTCACAGCCAAAGAGAGAAAGGAACAATACTATCAACCACCAGCACCCATTGACAAGTCATTGGAGGTGGCAGTAACCCACAAAACACATTGTAATGTATGCAGCAAGGATTTGCATGAATTTATGCATGCATACTGTGCACACACACACACACACACACACACAGAGCAACCATCTCATTATTGCACCACGTCTTTCTCCTCGACACCGTTTATTCCCCTAACACAGAGACAGATATGAGATCATCCATCTCCAGCCCTGTTTTCTAGCTCACCTTTCTAATTCCATCAGCCAATGATGACAGCTAGGCAGCCACCGCGGGAGATGGATGCAGGAAGGGAGAGGCAGGCAGTAAAAGTCTGCATTCCAAATGGTACCCTATTCACTATATAGTGCACCACTTTTGACCAGGGCCAATAGGACTCTGGTCTAAAGTAGTGCACTATGTAGGGAATAAGGTACCATTTGAGACGCAACCAAAGAGAGGCGATATGTTTCTGTATGTGGCCGAGGGAGAGAGGGAGAGAGGGAGAGAGGGAGTGAGACGGAGGGAGGGAGAGCAGGCCAGGCCTGGCTAGGCTATATCAGTCACCTTGTCAGCCTGCCAAATGGGTTATGAGAGAGCAGCCGTGGCCTCTCTGTGGCGGCCCCCTGGGTATGGTGAGAGGAGCGCGCGGCATGTCCCCCTGACCCCCATGCAACATCACAGGACACCCCAGATACCTGATGGCCAGGCCAGCAGGATGTTCATTCTATATGCCTATACCACAGAGCGAGGGGAGGGTATTCCCATACCTCCAGCTCCGGTTACCCAGGCCTGGCACCCACTCAACCCCAGTAGAGAAAGTAAGCGAGGTGAGTTGGAGAGGATGCGGAGAAGTTTCATGTCAAACATCGGCATGTCACATGGGTCATGTTTTAAGAGTACGCGTGGGAGCGGAATGGGAAACATGGGTAGTATGGGAGGAGTGCCCAACGCTGGATCCATTTTCATTCAAGCCATCTGGACTGGAGTCACCAGCACCTCCAAGCCTCCCCGTTCCCTCCTCACACGCCTCCCCGTTCCCACCTCACACGCCTCCCCATTCCCTCCTCACAAGCCTTCCCCTGTTCCCTCCTCACCTCCCTCCCAACCTCCCTGCCTCCCCCTGTTCCCTCCTCACCTCCCTCTCAACCTCCCTGCCTCCCCCCTTTCCCTCCTCACCTCCCTCCCAACCTCCCTGCCTCCCCCTGTTCCCTCCTCACCTCCCTCCCAACCTCCCTGCCTCCCCCTGTTCCCTCCTCACCTCCCTGCCAACCTCCCTGCCTCCCCCTGTTCCCTCCTCACCTCCCTCCCAACCTCCCTGCCTCCCCCTGTTCCCTCCTCACCTCCCTCCCAACCTCCCTGCCTCCCCCCGTTCCCTCCTCACCTCACCTCCCTCCCAACCTCCCTGCCTCCCCCTGTTCTCTCCTCACCTCCCTCCCAACCTCCCTGCCTCCCCCTGTTCCCTCCTCACCTCCCTCCCAACCTCCCTGCCTCCCCCTGTTTCCTCCTCACCTCACCTCCCTCCCAACCTCCCTGCCTCCCCCTGTTCCCTGCTCACCTCCCTCTCAACCTCCCTGCCTCCCCCTGTTCCCTCCTCACCTCCCTCCCAACCTCCCCCTGTTCCCTCCTCACCTCCCTCCCAACCCCCCTACTTCCCCCTGTTCCCTCCTCACCTCCCTCCCAACCTCCCTGCCTCCCCCCGTTCCCTCCTCACCTCCCTCCCAACCTCCCTGCCTCCCCCCGTTCCCTCCTCACCTCACCTCCCTCCCAATCTCCCTGCCTCCCCCTGTTCCCTGCCCACCTCCCTCTCAACCTCCCTGCCTCCCCCTGCCTCCCCCTGTTCCCTCCTCACCTCCCTCCCAACCTCCCCCTGTTCCCTCCTCACCTCCCTCCCCAACCCCCCTACTTCCCCATGTTCCCTCCTCACCTCCCTCCCAACCTCCCTGCCTCCCCCCGTTCCCTCCTCACCTCCCTCCCAACCTCCCTGCCTCCCCCGTTCCCTCCTCACCTCACCTCCCTCCCAATCTCCCTGCCTCCCCCTGTTCCCGCCTCACCTCCCTCCCAACCTCCCTGCCTCCCCCTGTTCCCGCCTCACCTCCCTCCCAACCTCCCTGCCTCCCCTGTTCCCTCCCCACCTCCCTCCCAACCTCCCTGCCTCCCCCTGTTCCCTCCTCACCTCCCTCCCAACCTCCCTGCCTCCCCTGTTCCCTCCTCACCTCCCTCCCAACCTCCCTGCCTCCCCCTGTTCCCTCCTCACCTCACCTCCCTCCCAACCTCCCTGCCTCCCCGTTCCCTCCTCACCTCATCTCCCTCCCAACCTCCCTGCCTCCCCCTGTTCCCTCCTCACCTCCCTCCCAACCTCCCTGCCTCCCCCTGTTCCCTCCTCACCTCCCTCCCAACCCCCTACTTCCCCCTGTTCCCTCCTCACCCTCCCTCCCTACTTCCCCCTGTTCCCTCCTCACCTCCCTCCCAACCTCCCTGCCTCCCCCTGTTCCCTCCTCACCTCCCTCCCAACCTCCCTGCCTCCCCCTGTTCCCTCCTCACCTCCCTCCCAACCTCCCTGCCTCCCCCTGTTCCCTCCTCATCTCCCTCCCAACCTCCCTGCCTCCCCCTGTTCCCTCCTCACCTCCCTCCCAACCCCCCTACTTCCCCCTGTTCCCTCCTCACCTCCCTACTTCCTCCTGCCCACTACAACAGCACTCATGACCAAACAACATCCCCAGGCAGTGGCCTTTCAGCGCCATCTCCGATCTCCACCAGCCACTCACTGTCTGTCCATTCGGGTCACTGACATTTTTGTGTACAATTGTCCCAAACAATGGCGCTCCTCATACACTACATGTCTTCAAAGCACTGCCTTCCACCACAAAGGCACAAAGGCAGCCTAAGCAGACAGACAGAGAAGACAGACAGAGAAGACAGACAGAGACGAGGTATGGAGATAAATACAGGGATGGTTGGTTGGTGTATGCATCGCCTTCCCCTGCAAGAGTGTGGGAGTCAGATGACTTCATTTCACCCAGGAATCAAACAGTGTCTGAGGAGGGAGGGAAGCCGTAGTTAATAATACATGTGAAACCCCCATAAGCTGTCAGACTGACAGTGGCCCACACTTAACACCAGACACTAAGTCTCTGGCTGTATTCAGGTGGTTTCTCCTTACCCAGCCGTTGAAAGGAAAAGTCTGAGACTGTGTCCCAAATGGCATCCTATTTCCTCAGTAGTGCACTACTTTTGACCAGGGCCCAATGTGGGACGCAGTCAGATTCTGCACCTGTAGACCTCAGAGGAAGATGATTACCATCTGCGTTTTGTAAAATTTTCCTTTACCCTTTTTCTTCACGGTGAAATCTCCCATGATCCCTTTTTCACGAGGGTGAGCGGTCTACCTGTACTAGCGACAGGCTATTCTGACCAAGCAAATGTTTAGGGAGCCACCCTTTGGTCTGCAGATCATTTAAAATAAGGCAAGTTTAAATTTAACTCAGACACGGTCAGACCGACCGAGGCGTCGGCAAGAATTGAGGGCTGTGGGAGTAATCTTCATTGGGATAGGATTCAATGAACATAAGCTGCCCTACTACTGCTGCTTTAAGATGGGTTCAGGGCACAGGAACATCTGTGCAATAGTACTCCACTCTCTACTCCCCCTGCCTGGCCTCTGCTCTGTGTCTACTCTCTGATCTGCAGCATGTGTAGCCTGACCAGACCACCGCAGATCTGAACGTTATGTCCTCGAGGTATAGAAATAGACTGAGATATCAGATCCTCACACGGTACATCCCAGCTGAAGCCAAGGGATGGGTGTGGAGGTTAGAGGGGGTTACAGAAACCTTTCAACCCTTTGCCCTTAAAAAGGCAGACATCGCTCAAAGACGACAACAAAAACAACAGAAAGACTCCAACAACAACACTGACCCCTGGGCAATCCATTTAGGGCCTGGGGAAGGTGTGTGTGTGTGACAGGGACAACCACCCCCGCAGCAGGTGTTCTCTCACTGAGGAACTTCCAGCCAAGTTGAAAAGGTCGGCAGAAGCGGGTCTCGATGCCAGCGCACCCTAAAGCATGAAAGGCATCTCCAACGGCAACAGAGGTCAGGGACACGCAGCATTCCGCACATCCACACTACATTTTGGGAACGCACCCTAGAGAGGTCACACGTTGGTGACACTCTCAGGTATCACTGAGCAGCGAGGCCTCGTAAGATTACTGGAAATACACACATACACACACACAGTATAGTACGAGAGAGTCAAGGGTGAAAATAACTCAGGGATAGAAAGAAAATACAAAGATTTTCTTTTGGCTCCAACCCGTTGGCAGTTTTCAAGTAGCCTCCATCCTCAGGGCAGCCGTAAACAGATTATCAGAGCAACAACAACAGTTGACATGCCAGGCTTTTCTAAGTCCAACCTCCACCCCATCCATTCCAATATACTGCAGAGGGGACTGGGAGGAGGAGGAAGGGCTGAGAATGAGCAGTTTACTTTATTCAAAGCCAGATTATTGTCTCTGAATCCTAATATATACATTTTTTTTATATACGAGCAGTGCCAAGTTCGGCAAGGAAGAGCACATTCTCACAGTGTAGGATGCTTTGCAGAAAGACACTTCCAACACCGCACACACACACACACACACACACACACACACACACACACACACACACACACACACACACACACACACACACACACACACACACACACACACACACACACACACACACACACACACACACACACACACACACACACAATTTCAAACACACAACAAAGACAGTAAAAATCACACTAACAAAAGCACATTTCTCTGGTAGACTAACTGTGCTCCTGAGAAAAACAAAAGGCTGAAATAGTTGTCCTCTAGCAACCACAGCTTCGATTGGCCATTACAGGGAGGTTATAAATCCAGTCTTGTGGTCGCCCTGGCTCTTAAAACCAATCGTTACAGAGAAACTTTCAGCACATCACTTCCACTGGTCCCCCTAAATGGGATCCAAGATCTTACATAGGGCTATTGTCGGGGTCATCAACAGAACTCGATATGTGTATTATCTGGAAATCAGAATGTTACTGACAGACTTCCAGTCTGTGGCAACGTGGATAGACTACCCATTTATCATACCAATGAATACTTACAAGACAGTAATTCCATCTATAGATATCTGTATGCTCTTATCAGAGTACACTACAGGCTACAAATAGTGTAAATAAATAGTTCATTATATAGGACTAGCAAGTAAAGAACCCCACACTTTTTTTTACTAATCACCAGGAATTCCTCCCCCAAAATGTTTACTTTACAAAATCTTTTCCTAAGTATTCTCACGAATAAAGATTGTGTCTCAATGTAATCAAGGTGTGAAATTATTGTTATTTCCAAATAGTCTCTTTTTAGGCTTAGTTGTGGTCAGTTTGCAGTGTGCAAATTATTCTAATTATGTTCCGGCCCCCTGACCATTCGCTCCAACAAAAATCAACCGCGGCTGAATGTAATTGCCTACCCCTGCACTAGAGACTAGTAAACACACGCATACACCACACTCCTCCTGAAGGACAAGAATGCAAAAAATAGGTTATATTTCCAGTTACTGAAGATGTTTTGCGGGAAACTGACAAAAACACTGATGTATAATTTGATCTCCCAGGACAACAAAGCAAAGCATAGCAAACATGAAACATCATTAACCCTCTACCATCAAGCACAATGACCATATACAAAAGGAAAACACAGGAGAAGTAGAGAGAAATAGATGGAGGAGGAAAAAGAGAGAGACTGAAGGTTGAGAGAGGGAAAGAGCTGGGATAATCGGGTAATCACAATACTAACCTGTTTCACTTCAGCAGGCATCGTTCAAATCCCTTTGTTAAACCTCCTCCAAAAAAGCGAAACAATTTCCTTCTTTCTGAAAAGTTATTTTTTCCCCCTTTTGTCTCTAGTTCCTTATTTCCGTAAGCGCAGAGGCAGCTCAGAGGCAGGCAGCCATCCTTTCCCCACACTGTCGCTTGCGCTCTCCCTCTCTCGCTCTCTCACACACTTTAAGTCCTCTCAGAGAGGGGGGAAAAAATGCCTGCTCTCTCCTCTGCTCAGTGGAGATACTGAAATGTCCAGGACAGTAGACTACAGCCGTATGGACAAACCAAAGACGGTAGTACGAATCCAGTGAAGGACGGGAGCAAAACAGCACACACAAACACTCTCTCTCTCAACAAAAGTTACCCGGAGAGGGGAACAAAACCCTGGATTTAAGAGAAAAGAGGGAAGGAGGAGGGGTGTGTGTGTGAATAGTTCCCAGACAGGCAGCAGTTGCCCTGTGTTGTGAGTGTATAGCAGCTTCAACCCTCTCTCTCCCTCCCTCTCTCCTCCTCATGCAGCATCTATGCAAAGGAAGTCCCTAACAGGGGAGTGGGGGGCTGACAGACAGATGCAGCTGAAGCATACACATACAGGGAGCCCTGCTCTGGCCCCTCCCCATCCCACCAACATACCAAAAGGAAGGGGGAGAGAGAGAGTTCCAAAAAAGGTCCAGTTGACAGGACAAATACAAAGTCCATCTAGACATCGTTGCCCTAGAGCACAAAAAATATACCTAACTCGGCTTGAACATCCCCACCACAGGTAACTTCCACAAAGCTCTGAACAATCTGAGAGCCTTCTACACCACCAAAAAGGAACATAAAATTCGACATCCTAACTAGGATCTGGCAAAAAATACTTGAATCAGTTATAGAACCCATTGCCCTTTATGGTTGTGAGGTCTGGGGTCCTCTCACCAACCAATAATTCACAAAATAGAACACCAAATTGAGCCTCTGCAAGCAGAATTTTGCAAAAACATCCTCTGTGTACAACGTAAAACACTAAATAATGCATGCAGAGCAGAATTAGAACGATACCCGCTAATGATCAAAAAATCCAGAAAAGAGCCATTCAATTCTACAACCACCTAAAAGGAAGCGATTCCCAAACCTTCCATAACAAAGCCATCATCTAGAGAGAGATGAACCTAGAGAAGAGTCCTCTCAGCAAGCTGGTCCAGGGGCTCTGTTCACAAACAGACCCCACAGAGCCCAAAGAGAGCAACACAATTAGACCCAACAAAATCATGAGAAAATAAAAAGAGAATTACTTGACACATTGGAAATAATTAACAAAAAACCTCAGCAAATTGGAATGCTATTTGGGCCTAAACAGAGAGTACACAGTGGCAGAATACCTGACCACTATGACTGACCCAAAACTAAGGAACGCTTTGACTATGTACAGACTCAGTGAGCATAGCCTTGCTATTGAGAAAGGCCGCCGTAAGCCAGTGGATGCTCCTCAGAGGAGGAAGGGGAGGACCATCCTCCTCAGTGAATAAATAAAAACTATACTAAACTTTTTAGATAAAACTATACTAAATATATTCACGTCACCAAATAATTGATTAAAACACACTGTTTCGCAATAAAGGTCTACAGTAGCCTCAACAGCACTCTCTGGGTTAGCACCATGGTGTAGCCAGAGGACAGCTAGCTTCCGTCCTCCTCTTGGTACATTGACTTCAATAAAAAACCTTGGAGGCTCATGGTTCTCACCCCCGTCCATAGACTTACACAGTAAGAGGGTGTTTTCCAACCTATCGGAGCTCTTTCATCATGAACTGATATGTTGTCCATCAAAGGATCAGATAATTAATATAGTACTGAAAGCATAAGCACAGCTAGCTAGCACTGCATAAAATGCAGTGAGTAGTTAACATAAAGAGAGAACGGCAACAGTTGAACAGTTTTGAACAAATTAATTTCTTCAAAATGAAGAAGCAAGAGAGCGAGAGAGAGAGATATATTTCGTTGTATTTTTTTCACTTACTTTGCTAGCGAATGCAGCTAGCTAGTTTAGCCTACTTAAACACCCGGATCAAACAAAGAGGGATGCTATGTTAGCGAGATGGCTATGGCTATCCAACCGTGTAACTCTTCCAAGTCAAAGTAAGCTTTTGGTTTTTACTAATTTATTGCTACCGGGGCCCACTGGTGTAACTGCTAAACTGGTTGCTGTACACTGTACTGCATAATTGTAACATTAGCTCTAGTAGCTATGTTGACAATAACGTTAGCTAATATCGTAACAACGATGTAGGCTGTGTGTAGCGGTTAGCGGTTATGTTGTGGAGGTTTGGCTTGGACATCTGTTGTGTTGTGCACTAAAGTCCACAAGCGAAGCAAAAAGGTGAGAGGAGGAGAGCGCGTAGATGCGAGAAGGAATTATACAACAAGTAAAGTCATCATGCTGTTCGTACAGTATGTGGCTGCTACGAAAGTGAACTGTGTTTGCGGGTGATCATGGGCGTATTCATTCCACAAATTCTGTTGAAGAGCATTTTATAAACGGAAGCAAACGGAACAAAATAATTTGGACTAATGATTACACCCTAGATCAGCTAGAAGCAGGCAAGAGTGTGCAAGGCAGTGTTGAATGTGTCCCTGTATGTCACCTTGATTACTCACATTTTTCTCTCGACCTGTGCATCTACATTGTAAGCCTTCATTCGTAGGCTAGGTTGTAGCAACTTCATGATGGGTATAGGGAAAATTATAAACTGGGTGGTTGAATCCCTGAATGCTGATTGGCTGAAAGCCGTGGTATATCAGACCGTATACCGTGGGTATGACAAAACATTTATCTTTACTTCTCTAATTACGTTGGTAACCAGTTTATAATAGCAATAAGGCTCCTCGGGGGTTTGTGATATATGGCCAATATACCACAGCTAAGGGCTGTGTCCTAGCACTCCGCGTTGGGTCGTACGTAAGAACAGCCCTTAGCCGTGGTATATTGGCAATATACCTCACCCCCTCGGGCCTTATTGCTTAATTATAGTATCATGTAGTAGCCTAAACCTATCGATGTTACATTGAACTGGGTGAATGAAATATGAATGACAGTCATCCAATATGCTGTAATAGAAATAAGGCAATGCTCATAAAAATAAAAATAAATCCTAATCTCAAAAGACACCGACCGCCACTGCCGTAGGCAGACCTGGCTCTCAAGAGAAGACAGGCTATGTGCACACTGCCCACAAAATGAGGTGGAAACTGAGCTGCACTTCCTAACTTCCTGCCAAATGTATGACCATATTAGAGTCGCATATTTCTCTCAGATTACACAGACCCACAAAGAATTAGAAAACAAATCCAATCCAATGACAAACTCCCATATCGATTAGGTGAAATACCGCAGTGTGCCATCACAGCAGCAAGATTTGTGACCTGTTGCCACAAGGAAAGGGCAACCGATGAAGCATAAACGCCATTATAAATACATCCCATATTGATTTATTTTCCCTTTTGCACATTGTAACACTGTACATAGCCATAATATAACATTTGAAGTGTAATGTTTACTGTTTATTTCTGATAGTTTATTTCACTTGCTGTGGCAATGTAAACATATTTCCCATATCAATAAATATATTTAAATATATTTATTTATAATAACATATTTCCCATATCAATAATTCATTGTATATAGTCTTATTTTTTTCTACTGTATTATTGACTGTATGTTGTTTACTCCATGTGTAACTCTGTGTTGTTGTATGTTGTCGAACTGCTTTGCTTTATCTTGGCCAGGTCGCAATTGTAAATGAGAACTTGTTCTCAACTTGCCTATCTGGTTAAATAAAGGTGAAATAAATAAAATAAATAAAAATAAAGCCCTTTGAATTGAAGATATATATATATACACAGCGTTCTTCCCCAAAACAGGGGAGGGCAACCTACACTGCAAGTTTTTACACACTCTCTCTCCCTCTTCATCCCTCCCCTCTATGCCTCTCTTTCTCGCCAACTCTTTGTCCCCTTTCCTTCACTTACTGCACTTGATATGACGGGGGAAACTGCCGGCGTGAAAGAATTCAGCTATAATACTGTGACCCAAAGTGAGGGAGAATGTTAATCTAATCATGTAAATGTACTTGGCCAAGACTCAGACAGGAGCTCAAGCAAGGCGACTTTTCTTTATAGGACACAACTTTGTGAAGGCTTGACTACACTTTGGAAAAAGGACCTAACACAAAAAGGCCCAAATCCTCAGAAGAAAGGAAAATGGCTGAGGTTTGCATTCCCTAGCTGTGCATAGATTATATTAGTTCACTTCTCTGTGGAAAACAACTACTTGAGTTAGTCTTCAAGAGAGACTATTTTACATAAAACTGCAGTCTGCACCCCAGCATTTTATGATCTTCAAATTACACACTTAATTATTTACCGACAACATAGCCTTTATAATACTCTCATATAACCCATGACACGGTGCTAGGCTTTCTGCAACACTGAGCAGCACGGTAAAAACAACTTCTAAATAATCCATCGCAGGTAATCAAACCCAATTAGTCATTTTCTTGCCTGTCTGCCTGTCTGCCTGTATTTGGTTCAGAACAGATGGAGAAAAGGTTAATGTACTGCAACATGCCTCGCACTGACAGACACCTCAGATGAAGCTGCATCTGGTAAAATCCTGTTTTCTGCTTCCCTCTTCAAGATGTGAGAAAAGGAGGAGGAGGAGCGGGAGAGAGAGAGAAGAGAGGGGTAGTGAGAGGGAGAGGGTGACAGAAAGAGAGACAGCGAGAGAACGGGAAAGAGCGAAAGAGAGAGAGAGGAACTAGCTAAATCAGTTGACAAGCTTCGAGACACCATCTCCTTCTGGTAAATGTGTGCAGGTCTATCATGGAGGTTGGAACAAGCACCAGTCTGATAGCTACACAACATGAGGATGTGTGCTAACAGTAGCAGAGCCTGCAAAAACGGAATCTTATGACTTGCAACAGTATGCAATTATTTCCAAGAAAATGTCAACTCAGCAATATGGAGGATTAATATGTTGTCTTTCCATTTGTGCAACAAAGGGAATTTTCTCTCCCTATTCAGTGAAATAATAACATACAAGCCTGCCAGTGTTTGGAAGGCCTAGAAAAGGGTAACCGCAGCTTAGGATGCCTATACCATCTCAGAATGCTACTCCTCCTGAAAACTCATTAAACACCTCAATACTTGAATAAAATCATTTTGGCACTTACAGAAATTAAATTAAATCCAATGTTATTGGTCACATGCGCCGAATACAACAGTTGTGGACTATACAGTGAAATGCTTACTTACGAGCCTTTTCCCAACAATGCAGAGCTGGAGACGTAATTTATAGATCGGCAGGTAAGGGTGCTCTCGAGCGACTAGATGTTCTTTACCATTTGGCCATCAGATTTGCCACCAATGCTCCTTATAGGACACACCACTCCACTCTATACTCCTCTGTAAACTGGTCATCTCTGTATACACGTCATCTCTGCAAGACCCACTGGTTGTTGCTTATTTATAAAACCCGCTTAGGCGTCACTCCCCCTTATCTGAGATATCTACTGCAGCCCTCATCCTCCACATACAACACCTGTTCTGCCAGTCACATTCTGTTAAAGGTCCACAAAGCAACACATACCTGGGTCGCTCGTCTTTTCAGTTCGCTGCAGCAAGCGACTGGAACGAGCTGCAACAAACACTCAAACTGGACAGTTTTATCTCAATCTCTTCATTCAAAGACTCAATCATGGACCCTCTTAATGACAGTTGTGGATGCTTTGCGTGATGTATTGTCTCTACCTTCTTGCCCTTTGTGCTGTTGTCTGTGCCCAACAATGTTTGTACCCTGTTTTCTGCTGCTACCATGTTGTGCTGCAGCCATGTTGTGTTGCAACCATGTTGTTGTCATGTTGTGTTGCTACCATGTTGTGCTGCAGCCATGTTGTGTTGCTACCATGTTGTGCTGCAGCCATGTTGTGTTGCTACCATGCTGTGTTGTCATGTGTTGCTGCCACGCTATGTTGTCATCTTAGGTATCTCTTTATGTAGTGTAGTGTTGTCTCTCTTGTCGTGATGTGTGTTTTGTCATATTTTTTATTTAATTTATTTTTAATCCCAGCCCCCATTCCCGCAGGAGGTCTTTTGCCTTTTGGTAGGCCATCATTGTAAATAACAATTTGTTCTTAAGACTTGCCTAGTTAAATAAAGGTTAAATAAATAAATAAAATAAAAATAGAGTTAAAAAGTAAGACAAATATTTTCTAAATAAAAAGGAAATAGTAACACAACAAAAATGCTATGTACAAGGAGTACCAGTACCAAGTCAATGTGCAGGGGTACGAGGTAGTTGAGGTAATACAGTATGTACATGTGGGTAGAGGTAAAAGTGACTGTCAGGATATATCATGAACAGAGTAGCAGCAGCGTATGTGAAGTGTGTGTGTGTGTGTGTGTGTGTGTGTGTGTGTGTGTGTGTGTGTGTGTGTGTGTGTGTGTGTCGTCAATATGCATATCTGTGTGTATTTGTGTGTGTGAGTGTATGAGGAGGTGTTTAACTGTACTTGTGGGGACCAATTGGGGACATTTTGTTAGTCCCCACAAGGTCAAATGATATTTCTAGGGGGTTTAGGGTTAAGGTTAGAATTAGTGTTAGAATTAGGTTTAGGGTTAGGAGCTAGAGTTAGTTTTAGGATTAGGAACTAAGGTTAGGTTTAGGATTAAGTTTAGGTTTTCGGGTTATGGGTAAGGGTTAGGTTTAGTGTTAAGGGTTAGGGAAAATAGGATTTTGAATGGGACTGAATTGTATGTCCTCACAAGGTTAGTTAGACAAGACTGTGTGTGTGTTGGAGTGTCAGTGTAGTATGTGTGATGTCAGTGTAGTATGTGTGAGTGCGTGTCTAGTGAGTTTGCATTGACCCAGTGCAAGGGACAGTTACGATAACTAAATCATAATGGGGGTCAATGTAAACAGTCCAGGTAGCCATTTGATTAACTGTTGAGCATTCTTATGACTTGGGGGTAAAAACTGTTGAGGTGCCTTTTGGTTTCAGACTTTGCACTCCTGTACCGCTTGCCATGTGATAGCAGAGAGAACAGTCTATGACTTGGGTGTCTGGAGTCTTTGCCAAATTTTAGGGTCTTCCTGTAACACCGCCTGGTATAGAGGTCCTGGATTGCAGGAAGCTCGGCCCCAGTGATGGGAGTTCAACCCCCAGTGATATATTGGGCTGTACGCACTACCCTCTGTAGCGCCTTGCAGTCGGATGCAGAGCAGTTGCCATACCAAGCGGTGATACAGCCCGTCAAGATGTTTTCAATGGTGCAACTGTAAAACCTTTTGAGGATCTGAGGACCAATGCCAAATATTTTCAGCCTCCTGAGGGGAAACAGGCATTGTCATACCCTCTTCACAACTATGTTGGTGTGTTTGGACCATGAAAGGTCCTTAGTGATGTGGACACAGAGGAACTTGAAGTTCTCAACCTGCTCCACTACAGCCCTGTCAATGTAAATGGGGGCGTGTTCGGCACTCCATTTTCTGTCATCCACGATAACCTCCTTTGTCTTGCCCACATTGAGGGAGAGGATGTTGTCCTGGTATCCGGATTAGTGTCCTGCTACTTGAAAGCGGCAGCTCTAGCCTTTAGGTCAGTGCAGATGTTGCCTGTAATCCTTAGCTTCTGGTTGGAATATGTACGTATGGTCACTGTGGGGACAACGTTATCAATTAACGTATTAATGAAGCCGGTGACTGATGTGGTAAACTCCTCAATGCCATCAGATGAATCCCAGAACATATTCCAGTCTGTACTAGCCAAACAGTCCTGTAGCTTAGCATCCGTTTCATCGGAACACTTCCGTATTGAGTGTTTGCTTGTAAGCCGGAATCAGGAAGATTGAGTTATGGTCCGATTTGCCAAATGGAAGGTGGGGGAGAGCTTTGTATACCGTCTCTGTGCGTGGACTTGAGGTGATCTAGAGTTTTTCCCCCCTCTAGTTGCACAGGTTACATGCTGGTAGAGATGAGGTAAAAACAGATTTCAGTTTTCCTGCATTAAAATCCCCGGCCACTAGGAGCACCGCCACCATGAGCATTGTCTTGTTTGCTTATGGCCGTATCCAGCTTGTTGAGTGCAGTCTTACTGCCAGCATCTGTTTGTGGTGGTAAATAAACAGCTGAAAATGGCCTAGGTAAATAGTATGGTATACAGCTTATCATGAGGTATTCTAACTCAGGCGAGCAGAACCTCAAGACTTCCTTAATATTAGAGATCGCTCACCAGTGTTGTTAATAAAAGAGACACACCACTCCCAGATCTTATCGGACTCTGCTGTTCTGTCCTGCCGATGCATAGAAAAACCAGCTAGATGTATATTATCTATGTCCTTGTTCAGCCATGACTCTGAGAAGCAGAGTATATTACAGTTCTTAAAACCTGTTTGGGCTAGGGGGCAGTATTGAGAATTTTGGAAAAAATATGTGCCCATTTTTAACTGCCTCCTACACCAACTCAGAAGCTAGAATATGCATATTATTGTTCAGGTTTGGATAGAAAACACTCTGAATTTTCTAAAACAGTTTGAATGGTGTCTGTAAGTATAACAAAACTCATATTGCAGGCAAAAACCTGTGAAAAATAGATTAAAAAAAATGTGACTTTTGTGACTGTACTATTTAGTGTCATTGTTTTATAGATACCATAGTGAGAAAGGATTCAGTTCGCAACTCCTACGGCTTCCACTAGATGTCAACGATCTTTATAAAGTTGTTTGAAGCATCTGTGATGAATACAGACCGAATTAGAATGCTTGGAAGTTGACACGTCATCACTTCATTTTTTGCGCCTGCGCATAAATCTGAGAAGAGTGTGTTTGTCATAATCGTTTATCTAAGACACTTGATAGGTTGTGTGAAAATATTACTGATGTTTACTGATGTTTCACGTTAAAAATGGACCAAAAGATTAATGCTAAACAACGTTTGACATGTTTGAACGAACATAAATAGATTATTTACTAGGTTTTTTTTAGCTTTTCGGCGTGACTTTACACCCCCCACCCAGCCTACTGAACGCTAACTACTTGGTGTTATTTGGACATAAATTATGAACTTTGTCAAAAGAAACCACATTTGTTCTGGACCTGGGATTCCTAGCAGCGCCTTCTGATGGAGATAATCAAAGGTAAGGGGATATTTACAATGTTATTATCGATATTAGATGACGCTAACTGTATAGCTTAGCTTAGCTTAGCTTATTGTTCTTAGCATAGTACCCCATTTATTGCAAAATGTGATTTCCCAGTAAAGTTATTTTGAGATCTGGCCATTCGGTAGCAATTACGAGATGATAATATATTATTCTTTGAATGACAATATTATAATTTACCAATGTTTTCGAATAGTAATTCCGTGATTTGTAATGCTGGATTCACTGGGAGCATTCGAGCCGAAAAAAATTCTGAATTTCACCGCGACTGTAAATGCTGTTTTTGGATATAAATATGAACTTGATGGAACTAAAAATGCATGTATTGTATAACATAATGTCCTATGAGTGTCATCTGATGCAGATTGTCAAAGGTAATTCTAGCTAGTTTTCTGTCTGTTGATGCCCTTCTTTGAATTGGCTAAACATTACACACAGCTATTGTCAATGTACTCTCCTAACATAACCTAACTTTATGCATTCTCCGTAAAGCCTCTTTGAAAATCGGACAGCGTGGTTAGATTTAGGAGATGTGTATCTTTCAAATGGAGGAAAATAGTTGATTATTTGAGTATTTGAAATGATTACTCTTGCAGTTTTGAATTCCCCGCCATGGTCACATGACAATAAATCCCAATACCAGGATAAGATCCTGCCCCCTGGCCTCAACATGTCCCGTTGAGATTGAGAGGATCTGCAGAGAAGAATGGGAGAAACTCCCCAAATACAGGTGTGCCAAGCTTGTAGCGTCATACCCATGACTCAAGGCTGTAATCGCTGCCAAATGTACTTCAACAAAGTACTGAGTGAAGGGTCTGAATACTTATGTAAATGTGGTAAAAAATAAATGTTTTTTATTTTTAATACATTTGCAAAAATGTCTAAAAAACTGTTTTTGCTTTGTCATTATGGAGTATCATGTAGATTGATGAGGGGGGAAAGGCTGTAACGTAACAAAATGTAGAAAAAGTCAAGGGGGCTGAATACTTTCCGAACGCACTGTAGGAAACGATGGCGGAAACATTATGTACCAAAAATAAAAAACTATTTCAAAAATACACAAAATAGTGTAAAACGTCCTCCATTCCCGCCGGCGCAATTCCCCTGAACATACCAATGCAATCAACACTTACCAACAAATCCCTTTTCCCTCCTCAATTTCACAAACGGTTTCTCACTCCTCCTCCCCTCTCTCCTCCCTTTCGTTCTCTGATTGTGTGTGTCGGTTTTGGAGCCCCCAGACTGCCCAGGTCTGGTTAAATGAGGCACTGGGAGAGAAAGACAACAGTAGTAGCTCCTATTCTCTGACACATTCCTTCTCTGGCAATAATCATTTCCAAAGCTGCACTCAGACACAGAGTGTGAGACAGTCCACATTCCAGACCTCACTTCTGCCACTCTGCCCTGCTGTAATGACTTAATGTGCAAAGTCAAGAGGCCCTGGGTCTGCTGCTGGCCAAAAGCAGTGCATAACTTGCTCTCTGTCACCCAGACCCACACCAGCCCCAGTCCCAGACCTTCTGGATGGGTAGAAATGGTGCATGCAATGGGGTTACCATGACAGGGCTACCATGACTGATGTGACAGGTATACCTACAGAGCGCCTGGTACACATATGCTGCTGTCACTGTGAATCCACTCACTGCCAGTCTCTGTGCTGCTGGCAGGTTGGCAGATGGCAGAGCCGGTCCCTCACTGCACCTCTGGCCAAGCCACGACCATATTGGTAGACTAAGCGTTCATAAAGTGTAGAGCAGTGGTTCCCTACTCCGGTCCTTGAGTACCGCCAACAGCACATTTGTTGTACATGATACAACTCATTCAGGGCCTGGTGATTCGTTGACAAGTTGAATCAGGTGTGCTTGTCCGACAAATGTGTACTGGTGTAGAGGATAATCTCAAGGCTTAAAGCACGGCAGACACCAACATGTCTTCATGTGTACTTCTTGACCCCAAAATATTGTCGGAATAAAACTTCTGGAACTAGTCTGCTGTGCCATTTACATGCTTGTAACTCATGTAGTAAAAATGTCGCACCAGTACCTGAAACGTATTAGCATAATTAAATCAAGGCTTTGAACAGCCAAAAACCTCTAAACTACAAAGCACATGGAGCATTCTGACTGCTTTCAATTTAGCCTTCCAATCAGGGGAGGGGGGTCAGGGTCCGGCCTTGTTTGGTTATATACGCAACTAGTCTGTGAGGCAGAAGGTCACATTCCTGGAGTGGCACTGGGTCGAGGAAAGGAGAGAGAGTGGGATATGCGTCAACAGCAACCTTGGGAAAATCCTCTGCATTATCATTAACAGCAGACTTGTACATTTCCTCAGTGAAAACAATGTACTGAGCAAATGTCAAATTGGCTTTTTACCAAATTATCGTACAACAGACCACATATTCACCCTAATTGACAAACAATCAAACCAAAAAAAAGCAAAGTCTTCTCATGCTTTGTTGATTTAAAAAAATCCTTTGACTCAATTTGGCATGAGGGTCTGCTATGCAAATTGATGGAAAGTGGTGTTGGGGGAAAAACATACATTATAAAATCTATGAACACAAACAACAAGTCTGCAGTTAAAATTGGCAAAAAACACACATTTCTTGCCACAGGGCTGTGGGGTGAGACAGAGATGCAGCTTAAGCCCCACCCTCTTCAACATATATATCAACAAATTGGCAAGGGCACTAGAAAAGTCTGCAGCACCAGGCCTACCCTACTAGAATCTGAAGTCAAATGTCTACTATTTGCTGATGATCTGGTGCTTCTGTCACCAACCAAGGAGGGCCTACAGCAGCACCTAGATCTTCTGCACAGATTCTGACAGACCTGGGCCCTGACAGTAAATCTCAGTAAGACCAAAATAATGGTGTTCCAAAAAAGGTCCAGTTTCCAGGACCACAAATACAAATTCCATCTAGACACCGTTGCCCTAGAGCACACAAAAAACTATACAATACCTTGGCCTAAACATCAGCACCACAGGTAATGTCCACAAAGCTGTGAACGATCTGAGAAACAAGGTAAGAAGGGCCTTCTATGCCATCAAAAGGAACATAAAATTTGACATATCAATTAGGATCTGTCTAAAAATACTTGAATCAGTTATAGAACCCATTTCACTTTATGGTTGTGAGGTCTAGGGTCCGCTCACCAACCAAGAATTCACAAAATGGGGCAAACACCAAATTGAGACTCTGCATGCAGAATTCTGCAAAAACATCCTCTTTGTACAACGTAAAACACCAAATAATGAATGCAGAGCAGAATTAGGCCGATACCCGCTAATTATCAAAATCTAGAAAAGAGCCGTTAAAATCTAAAACCACCTAAAAGAAAGCGATTCCCAAACCTTCCTTAACAAAGCCATCATCTAGAGAGAGATGAACCTAGAGAAGAGTCCTCTCAGCAAGCTGGTCCAGGGGCTCTGTTCCCAAACAGACCCCACAGAGCCCAAAGAGAGCAACACAATTAGACCAAACAAAATCATGAGAAAACAAAAAGAGAATTACTTGACACATTGGAAAGAATTCACACAAAAAACTGAGCAAACTAGAATGCTATTTGGCCTTAAACAGAGAGTACACAGAGGCAGAATAACTGACGACTGTGACTGACCGAAAGTTAAGGGGACCCTGGGCTTTGACTATGTACAGACTCAGTAAGCATAGCCTGGCTATTGAGAAAGGCCGCCGTAGGCAGACCTGGCTCTCAAGAGAAGACAGGCCATGTGCACACTGCCCACAATATGAGGTGGAAACTGAGCTGCACTTCCTAACCTCCTGCCAAATGTATGACCATATTAGAGTCACATATTTCCCTCAGATTACACAGATCCACAAATAATTTGAAAACAAACCCAATGTTGATAAACTCCCATATCTACTGGGTGAAATACCACAGTGTGCCATCACAGCAACAAGATTTGTGACCTGTTGCCACAAGAAAAGGGCAACCAGTGAAGAACAAACACCATTGTACACTACCGGTCAAAAGTTTTAGAACGCCTACTTATTCAAGGGTTTTTCTTTATTTTTACTATTTTCTACATTGTAGAATAATAGTGAAGACATCATGGGGCAAACTATGAACAAACAAATATGGAATCATGTAGTAACCAAAAATGTGTTAAACAAATCAAAATATATGTTATATTTGAGATTTTTCAAATAGCCACCCTTTGCCTTGATGACAGCTTTGCAGACTCTTGGCATTTTCTCAACCAGCTTCATGAGGTAGTCACTCGGAATACATTACAATTAACAGGTGTGCCGCCTTAAAAGTTCATTTGTGGAATTTATTTCCTTAATGCGTTTGAGCCAATCAGTTGTGTTGTGACCAGGTAGGGGGGTATACAAAAGATGGCCCTATTTGGTAAAAGACCAAGTCCATATTATGGCTAGAACATCTCAAATAAGCAAAGAAAATGACAGTCCATCATTACTTGAAGACATGTGTAACGACGTGTGCTGAGAGTCGGGAAGTAAGTTCAGGAAGTGAGTGTTTTAATGAATAAACACAACATAACACAAAACAAGAAACACTAACAGCACACAGACATGAAACAGAAACAATAATGCCTGGGGAAGGAACCAAAGGGAGTGACATATAGGGAAGGTAATCAGGGAGGTGATGGAGTCCAGGTGAGTCTGAAGACGTGCAGGTGCGCGTAGCGATGGTGACAGGTGTGCGCCATAATGAGAAACCTGGTGACCTAGAGGCCGGAGAGGAACCACACGTGACAACATGAAGGTCAGTCAATACGGAAAATTTTAAGAACTTTGAAAGTTTCTTCAGGTGCAGTCGCAAAAACCATCAACCGCTATGATGAAACTGTCTCTCATGAGGACCGCCACAGGAAAGGAAGACCCAGAGTTACCTCTGTGGCAGAGGATAAGTTCATTAGAGTTACCAGCCTCAGAAATTGCATCCCAAGTAAATGCTTCACAGAGTTCAAGTAACAGACACATCTCAACATCATGGTCAAATTGCTGCAAAGAAACCAATAAGAAGAAGAGACTTGCTTGGGCCGTGTCTTTGTGAGACGTGGTGTGGGTGAACGGATGATCTCTGCATGTACAGTCGAGGCCAAAAGTTTTGAGAATGACACAAATATTAATTTTCACAAAGTCTGCTGCCACAGTTTGTATGATGGCAATTTGCATATACTCCAGAATGAAGAGTGATCAGATGAATTGCAATTAATTGCAAAACCCCTCTTTGCCATGCAAATGAACTGAATCCCCAAAAAACATTTCCACTGCATTTCAGCCCTGCCACAAAAGGACCAGCTGACATCATGTCAGTGATTCTCTTGTTAAACAGGTGCAAGTGTTGACGAGGACAAGGCTGGAGATCATTCTGTCATGCTGATTGAGTTCGAATAACAGACTGGAAGCTTCAAAAGGAGGCTGGTGCTTGGAATCATTGTTCTTCCTCTGTCAACCATGGTTACCTGCAAGGAAACACATACCGTCATCATTGCTTGCACAAAAAGGGCTTCACAGGGAAGGATATTGCTGCCAGTAAGATTGCACCTAAATCAACCATTTATTGGATCATCAAGAACTTCAAGGAGAGCAGTTAAATTGTTGTGAAGAAGCATTCAGGGCACCCAAGAAAGTCCAGCAAACGCCAAGACCGTCTCCTAAAGTTGCTTCAGCTGCTGGATCGGGGCACCACCAGTACAGAGCTTGCTCCGGAATGGCAGCAGGCAGGTGTGAGTGCATCTGCACGCACAGTGAGGCGAAGACTTTTGGAGGATGGCCTGGTGTCAAGAAGGGCAGCAAAGAAACCACTTCTCTCCAGGAAAAACATCAGGGATTGGACTGCTGACGACTGGGGTAAAGTCATTTTCTCTGATGAATCCCCTTTCCGATTGTTTGGGGCATCCAGAAAAAAGCTTGTCCGGAGAAGACAAGGTGAGCGCTACCATCAGTCCTGTGTCATGCCAACAGTAAAGCATTCTGAGACCATTCATGTGTGGGGTTGCTTCTCAGCCAAGGGAGTGGGCTCACTCACAATTTTGCCTAAGAACACAGCCATGAATAAAGAATGGTACCAACACATCCTCCGAGAGCAACTTCTCCCAACCATCCAGGAACAGTTTGGTGACGAACAATGCCTTTTCCAGCATGATGGAGCACCTTGCCATAAGGCAAAGTGATAACTAAGTGGCTCGGGGAACAAAACATCGATATTTTGGGTCCATGGCCAGGAAACTCCCCAGACCTTAATCCCATTGAGAACTTGTGGTCAATCCTCAAGAGGCGGGTGGACAAACAAAACCCCACAAATTCTGACAAACTCCAAGCATTGATTATGCAAGAATGGGCTGCCATTAGTCAGGATGTGGCCCAGAAGTTAATTGACAGCATGCCAGGGCGGATTGTAGAGGTCTTGAAAAAGAAGGGTCAACACTGCAAATATTGACTCGTTGCATCAACTTCATGTAATTGTCAATAAAAGCCTTTGACACTTATGAAATGCTTGTAATTATACTTCAGTATTCCATAGTAACATCTGACAAAAATATCTAAAGACACTGAAGCAGCAAACTTTGTGGAAATTAATATTTGTGTCATTCTCAAAACCTTTGGCCATGACTGTATTTCCCACTGTAAAGCATGGAGGAGGAGGTGTTATGGTGTCGGGGTGCTTTGCTGGTGACACTGTCTGTGATTTATTTAGAATTCAAGGCACACTTAACCAGCATGGCTACCACAGCATTCTGCAGCGATATGCCCTCCCATCTGGATTAGGCTTAGTGGGACTATCATTTGTTTTTCAACATGACAATGACCCGACACACATCCAGGCTGTGTAAGGGCTATTTTACCAAGAAGGAGAGTGATGGAGTGCTGGATCAGATGACCTGGCCTCCACAATCCCCCAACCACAACCAAATTGAGATGGTTTGGGATGAGTCGGACCGCAGATTGAAGGAAAAGCAACCAACAAGTGCTCAGCATATGTGGGAACACCTTCAAGACTGTTGGAAAAGCATTCCAGGTGAAGCTGGTTGAGAGAATGCCAAGCGTGTACAAAGCTGTCATCAAGGCAAATTATAGCTATTTGAAGAATCTCAGATATAAAATATATTATGATTTGTTTAACACTTTTTTGGTTACTACATGATTCCATATGTGTTATTTCATAGTTTTGATGTGTTAACTATTTTTATACAATGTAGAAAGTAGTAAAAAGTAGGTGTTTTAAAACTTTTGACCGGTAGCGTAAATACAACCCATTTTTATGTTTATTTATTTTCCTTTTTGTACTTTAACCATTTGCACATCGTTACAACACTGAAAATACAGTATACATAATATGACATTTGAAAGAACGTTATTGTAAGGCGTGGGTGTTTGCTGACGAGGAATCAAGTGCAGGAAGCAGCGATGCAGGGTATTGGCTTTAATAGGCACAATGGCTTAAACGACAAGCCAACCCAAACAGCGCTCAGAGCTACAAAACAAAGTGCCCCAAACACAAGGGACAAAACACAGCTTGCGCAAAACACACGCACCACTGAAAAATGTACAACAACAGCGTGTCACCACGCACAGCATACAATGAAACAATCCCGCACAAAGAGCACGCGGGCCTACTGGCTAATAAAGCCCACTAATCAGCCCAACTCAGAACAGGTGCACCTAATAACGAAAAGGGGAAAAACAAAAAGGGAATCAGTGGCAGCTAGTAGGCCGGTGATGACGACCGCCGAGCGCCACCCGAGCAGGAGGGGGGGCCACCTTCGGCAGGAGTCGTGACAGTTATTATTTTGGAACTTCTGTGAGTGTAATGTTTACTGCTCAATTTTATTGTTTATTTCACTTTGAGGTAGATATCAAGGTATTTGAGGTAGATACTGCATGTACATGAAGGCAGGGTAAAGTGACTAGGCATCAGGATAGATAATAATAATAAGAGTCAAATAAAGAACAGAGTAGCAGCACATGATGAGTGTAAAAGTGTGTGAGTGTGTGTAATGTGTATGTATGTGTGTTTGTGTTGTGTCGGTATGCGTTATGTGCATATGTAGTGTATGTGAATGGGTGAGGGTTTTGTGTGGGAATGGCAATGTAGCGTGTGTGAGTGTATATGGTGTCTATCACATGAGGTTGGTGGCACCTTAATTGGGGAGAACGGGCTCGTAATAATGGCTGGAGTAGAATAGGTGGAATGGTATCAACCACAGCATACACATGGTTTCCAGGTGTTTGATGACACTCCATTACCTCCAGCCATTATTATGAGCCGTCCTCCCCTCAGCAGCCTCCACTGGTGTGTACTGTATATATAGTCTAGTGATTTTGCGTAGGGTCAATGCATGATAGAGTCAGTGCAGATCATTTGGGTACCATTCATTTACTATTTAGCCGTCTTATCCTGTTGGTCTGAGTACTGATGCTCCGGTTCCGTTTGCCAGACGGTAGCAGAGTGAACAGTGTATGGCATGGGTAGCTGGAGTCTTTGGCAATTTTTTAGGCATTCCTCTGACTCCACCTGATATAGAGGTCATGGATTGCAGGGAGCTTGGCCCCAGTGATGTACTGCACAGTCCTCATCACCCTCTGTAGCGCTTTGCGTTCAAGGGTGATGCATTTGCCATACAAAGCGGTGATGCAGCCAGTTAAGATGACCCTCGATGGTGCAGCTATAGAACTTTTTTAGGATCTGAGGGCCCATACCAAATCTTTTCAGCCTCCAGAGGGGGAAGAGGGGGTACCGTTCCCTCTTCACGACTGTGCGTGGACCATGTTAAGACCTCAATGATATGGATGCCAAGGAACTTGAAGATCTCGACCTTCTCCACAACAAACCAGTCGATGTGGATGGGGGCGTGCTCTCCCCTCTTTCTCCTATAGTCCACGATCAGCTTCTTGGTCTTACTGACGTTGACGGAAAGGTTGTTGTCCTGGCACCACACTGCTAAGTCTCTGACCTCAAACTTGATGATGGTGTTGGAGTCGTGTGTGGCCACTCAGTTGTGGGTGGACAAGTAGTACAGGAGGGGACTAAGCACACACCACTGAGAGTCCCCCGTGTTGAGGGTCAGTGTGACGGAGGTGTTGTTGCCTACCCTCACCACCAGGGACCAGCCCATCAGGAAGTTTAAGACCCAGCTGCAAACAGAGGGGTTCAGTCCCAGGGTCCCTAGGTCGGTGGGTGGACCAGGACAGACAGGAATTAAGTACATACACCAGAGAGGGATTTGATCTGAAGGATGAAGGTCTGAGTCACCCACACCACAGGAATATAAATAGCCTGCCGTACAAAAGGCACTTCTACCTCTCTCTCTCCCTCTGTCTCTGTCTCTCTGTATGTCACAAAAACACTGGGGCAAAAGTGTACACCGTAAACACTACACCAGGTATTCCCAAACTGGGGTACGCGTTACACACAATGCCGTCGGGGGTTCGCCAAATGTATTTTTTCTTCACATTTTCGAACAGTCCATTTATATTTTCCAACGGGGCTAAACATTTGGGTGAGGTTTTTTTCTTGCCTGAGTAGCCTCGTTTCACTGCCAAAAATAAAATTAAACTATATAGTGTACAGCAAAATAACAACACAATGTCAAATACAGGTAGCTTAGTCAAATAATGAACATCCAATCACATTAACCGTTACTGTCTCGCGGGAAACCTTCACTCTTGCGCAGACATTTAGAAATGAAACGAAACATGCCAATTTGAAAAATAAGCCACGGGAGTTTTTTGATCGAGAATAAAGATGACTTTCGAGTAGTAAGACATGTATAAAAGCAACAGATACCATTAATAAGAATAATCTAGAAGCGTCTTATATTGTGAGCTACCGAATGGCTAGGACAGGCAAGCCCCATACTATTGTGGAGGACTTAATTCTTCCTGCTGCCGCGGATATGGCTGGGACAATGCTGGGGGAAAAGGCCCAAAAAACTATACAGACAGTGCCTTCATCAAACAACACTGTTTCACGAAGAATCAGTGACATGGCAGGAGATGTTTTGAAACAATTACTGCTTCACATACAAGCGAAGCAACTAGATTCGTTATCCCTTTCATGCCCTGCCTCCAGTCCACTTACCGATATCTGAACAAGAGAGCCTCATCAAAATTGCAACAAGTGGTTCTTTGAAAATTGAATTGAATCAGAAGCCACTGCCAGATTTCTGGATTGGGCTGCGCTCAGAGTTTCTTGCCTGGCAAATCACACTGTTAAGACACTGATGCCCTTTGCAACCACGTACCTATGTGAGACTGGATTCTCGGCCCTCAATAGCATGAAAACTAAATACAGGCACAGACTGTGTGTGGAAAATGATTTAAGACTGAGACTCTCTCCAATACAATCCAACATTGCAGAGTTATGTGCATCCTTTCAAGCACACCCTTCTCATTAACCTGTGGTGAGTTATTTAAAAAATGTCATGAACAAATAAGGTTTTATATGTAAGATGGCTAAATAAAGAGCAAAATATTGATTATTATTATTTTTGCCCTGGTCCTATAAGAGCTCGTCCCACGAGCCGGGTTGTGGCAAAAACTCACACTTATGTTTAATAAATGTATCGTATAGTGTGTGTTTGTAGCAGGCTTACAATGATGGCAAATAACAACATGACCCTGGTGCTAGAGGGGGTACACAGCTGGAGGTTGAATGTTTGAAGGGGTACGGGACTAAAACAAGTTTGGGAACCACTGCTCTAACCAATTGGAATGTCCTTCTACACAGAGAGATCAGTACAATATAGTCTAGCTATGTAGACTAGCTAGAGAAAGAGAAAAGAGCCCAAGAGGATGGGGGGCCACATAATGTTTCAAATGGCACCCTGTTCCCTTTATAGTGCACTACTTTTGACCAGGGCCTATAGGTCTCTAGTCAAAAGTAGCGCACTATATAGGGAATAGGGTTCATTTGGGACACATACAGTGTGGGCAAGAAAAAAATCCACAGAGAGGTGAAAAGGCGGAGCCTCAGTCCACACATTTACGGGAAGCTCAAATTTTCCTAATGACACGGAGAAGAATGGAGGGAGAGAGGGGTGGAGGGGAAGAAGGGAGGAGGAGTGGTGGACTGAGGCTCATTGTTAGACTGCAGGTGATTTACGAGAGTCCGGGGGCTCCTGGACTCTGCCAGTGAGGGATATATCTGCCTGCATGCCTGCCGTCGCTATAGCACTGTGCCTTTGTGGCGTTGCAGGGCCAGTGAGGGTGTGAGCGTGTGTGTCTGAGTGTGTCTGCGTGCGTGCGTGTGTGGAAAGCAGTGTGGTGTAGTGCCATCCCAGGGCCAGGCTGAGGTCCATACATCTCACCCACAGACAGCACTGAGATCAAAGGATGCACCATTCCTCTAAAGGAACCTCACAACATTTGCACAGGACAGGGGTAGTTGGTAGTGCAACCCACCCCAGCCCATCTCTAGCTCACTGGCTATACTGTCTGAATCCTAACCAGAACAAGGCTCTATGGAGTGCCACCACCATTCCCCACTTGACCTTTCACCCATCCATACCACAGTAAGAAAACAGACCTGGAATGGGGCACAAATGGAACCCTATTCCCTACATAGTGCACTACTTTTGTCAAGGGCCCATAAGGCTCTGGTCAAAAGTAGTGTACTATATAGGGAATAGGGTATCGTTTGGAGCCCAGTCTTGGTTTAAGTGTGTCACTGGTCACTTGATGTGAGTGAATGAGGATTGAAAGACATGCTTCGTGTCAGTGGTTTCCTGTTGACGATTCCATCGAGGAACACAATATACAGTGTCTGACGGCATTGTCTTGACATTCTTCAGAAGACATCAATGTAAAAAGGCTCAAAAATCCCCTAGTAGCACTTTAGTAAGTGTTTGATCACAATGAGTGAGGGGAAAAAAGGTCATCTGAAATACAGTATACAGTCTTGGGGAAAAAGCAGACTGGTGTTTCCAGAAACCCTGACCTTACTGATGCACAGTAACTGTAGCACAGCATGTGATGATAACATGAACCTCTTCATTAACAATTCACCAAACATACACTTGACCATGACAACACAGTTCAAACAATCTGCATTAAAAATATTATTGTGTTTTCTCCATTACCCTCTGTGGGTAGTGAGAACAGCTAAACCCAGTCAGCTTAAGAGGGATGTTGATGCTGGCTTATTCCAAAGCAGTGAATTATTTATTGTTTCTCTGTTCTCCTCCACAGGACATCCATGAATTAGAGAGGGGAGCTCTTTGGAAAATGCTCAAATACACCAGTCAACAGCAGGATCAGGACGGGTCTCCTCCACCTTACCCCTACCAATCAGACAGCCTGTACAAACCTTCCTGTCTACTCTGTGGAGTCCAGTAACCAACTGTGGACATTGTGTTGACACAAGGTTCTCTCTCGCGCACTCACTCAGTACACAAAACAACAGGGGAAAAAGTGCATCATTGGATGAACCATTTTGGTGATCGATTTTGGAACATGTTGGAACAACACTGTCAAAGGCTTGCATTGAAAACAACTAAACCTGAGAGCCAAGACAACAACAAGGCAGAACAAGAAACAGCGTCTGATGCCAGCAATAGAGTCTCTGGAGTTGAAGAGAGTTCTTTCTAAATCAACAGCTAATCACTTTCATTAAGTATTTACTTGCTATTCCATTAATCAGTCTCTGGCTGCCTCTCCTTTCTGACCACAACTTTTAATAATAGAGGGGCCCATCGAGGGCTGCCCCTGTGCTGGCGACTGGGAGCCCCCGAGCTATGAGCCGCTGATCCTCAACCCATTTTAATCCATCATGCACGGACAAGAGAGTAGGAGATGTGCGTGCGTGTGGCTGCGAGAGGAGAGGATAGGAGAGAGTCGGATGCCTTCCTCATCCTTCATATAACAGAGTCGGATGCCTTCTTCATCCTTCATACAACAAAGAGGCGGATGCCTTCCTCATCCTTCATACAACAGAGAGTCGGATGCCTTCCTCATCCTTCATATAACAGAGAGTCGGATGCCTTCCTCATCCTTCATATAACAGAGAGTCGGATGCCTTCCTCATCCTTCATATAACAGAGAGTCGGATGCCTTCTTCATCCTTCATACAACAAAGAGGCGGATGCCTTCCTCATCCTTCATACAACAGAGAGTCGGATGCCTTCCTCATCCTTCATATAACAGAGAGTCGGATGCCTTCTTCATCCTTCATATAACAGAGATCCGGGTGCCTTCTTCATCCTTCATATAACAGAGATCCGGATGCCTTCTTCATCCTTCATATAACAGAGAGTCGGATGCCTTCTTCATCCTTCATATAACAGAGATCCGGATGCCTTCTTCATACTTCATATAACAGAGATCCGGATGCCTTCTTCATCCTTCATATAACAGAGATCCGGGTGCCTTCTTCATCCTTCATATAACAGAGATCCGGGTGCCTTCTTCATCCTTCATATAACAGAGATCCGGGTGCCTTCTTCATCCTTCATATAACAGAGATCCGGGTGCCTTCTTCATCCTTCATATAACAGAGATCCGGGTGCCTTCTTCATCCTTCATATAACAGAGATCCGGGTGCGTTCCTCCATCCTCATCCCTCATATATAGTGCCTTCAGAACGTATTCACACCCCTGGACTTTTTGCACATTTTGTTGTGTTTCAGCCTGAATTTAAAATGGATTCAATTGATATTGTTTGTCACTGGCCTACACACAATACCCATTAATGTCAAAGTTGAATTATGTTTTTCGAAATTTTAACAAATTAATAAAAAAATGAAAAGCTGAAATGTCTTGAGTCAATAAGTATTCAACCCCTTTGTTATGGCAAGCCTAAATAAGTTCAGGAGTGAAACTGTGTAACGTTGTGTGCTGAAAGTCGGGAAGCAAGTTCAGGGAGTGAGTGTTTTAATGAAAAAACACAACATAATCCGAAACATGAACAACGCACAGACATGAAACTGAAACAGAAACAATGACGCCTGGGGAAGGAACCAAAGGGAGTGACATAAATAGGGCAGGTAATCAAGGAGGTGATGGAGTCCAGGTGAGTGTCATATTGGGCTAATGTGCATAATGATGGTGACAGGACGAACAGCCTGGTGACCTAGAGGCCGGAGAGGGAGCACACGTGACAGACTGTCACATAATAAGTTGCATGGATAATAATAGTGTTTAGCATAATTTCTGAATGACTACCTCATCTGTACCCCACACATACAATTATCTGTAAGGTCCCTCAGTCGAGCAGTGAATTTCAAACAGAGGTTCAACCACAAAGACCAGGGAGGTTTTCCAATGCCTCGCAAAGAAGGGCACCTATTGGTAGATGGGTAAAACATTTAAAAGCAGACATTGAATATCCCTTTGGGCATTATTAATTACACTTTGGATGGTGAGTCAATACACCCAGTCACTACAAAGATACAGGCATCCTTCCTATCTCAGTTGCCGGAGAGGAAGGAAACCGCTCAGGGATTTCACCATGAGGCCAATGGTGACTTTAAAACAGTTACAGAGTTTAATGGCTGTGATAGGAGAAAACTGAGGATGGATGAACAACATTGTAGTTACTCCACAATACTAATCTAAATGACAGAGTGAAAAGAAGGAAGCCTATAGAGCATACAAATATTCCAAATCATGCATCCTGTTTGCAGTAAGGCACTAAAGGAATATTGAAAAGCAATTCACTTTTTGTTCTGAATACAAAGTGTTATGTTTGGGGCGAATCCAAATCCAATACAACACATGACTTAGTACCACTCTCCATATTTTAAAGCATAGTGGTGGCTGCATCATGTTATGGGTATGCTTGTAATTGTTAAGCACTGGGGAGTTTTTAAGGATAAAACATAAATGGAATGGAGCTAAGCACAGGCAAAATCCCACAGAAAACCTGGTTCAGTCTGCTTTCCAGCAGACACTGGGAGATGAATTAACCATTCAGCAGGAAAATTACCTAAAACGCAAGACCAAATCTACACGAGTTGCTTACCAAGAAGACCATGAATGTTCCTGAGTGGCTGAATTACAGTTTTGACTTAAATCTGCTTGAAAATCTATGGCAAGTTGTGAAAATGGTTGCCTAGTTTGAAGAATTATGAAAAGAATAATGGCCAAATATTGTACAATCCAGGTGTGCAAAGCTCTTAGACACTTACCCAGAAAGACTCACAGCTGTAATCACTGCCAAAGGTGATTCTTAACATGTATTAACTCAGGGGTGTGAATACTTAAGTAAATTAGATATTTCTGTATTTCATTTTCAATAAATTTGCAAAATATTTTAAAACATGTTTTCACTTTGTCATTATGTGTGTAGATGGGTGAGAGAGAAAACATTTTTTAATCCATTTTGAATTCAGGCTGTAACACAAGAAAATGTAGAATAAGTCAAGGGGTATGAATACTTTCTGGAGGCACTATGTAAAAATAAAGAAAAACCCTTGAATGAGTAGGTGTGTCTAAACTTTTGACTGGTACTGTATAATAAACAATCTCATTATGTAATGATAGGCTCCTTCCACGGTGCAGCCAGCCACGTTGCGTGTGGCCTGTGTGTTTCGGGCCGTTCCACCCAATTGACCCCCCGATGCAGGGAGACGGGTGACGGACCACTGACTTCACCTTGGAGCCTCAACAGTGAGCCAGCTGTGAGTGATAACCATGTAGTGATCCTCCTGTAAAAGAGCAGGCTAATTCACTGGCTGTCGTGTTAAGCAGCTCTCGCTAAATCATTCACAATTTACGAGTATGAGAGGGCATCAACAAGTCAGGGACTTGGTTCATCAAAGCCTGTGGCAAGGGGGTGAAAAAGGCCAGCTTACTCAGCTGGGAAGCCACATACTGCCACTAAATGATACCTTTTTGGGGCTAAACAGGCAACGAGCCACAGAAATGAACGTTGGCACAATCTGTGAAAAAGAAAAGCATTTTGGGTTAAACATTAAAAGCAGTGCATGCAGGGAAATGCCCATCCGCAAGAGTCAGGAGTTTGCTCTGTACTGTAAATCAATGGACGGTGACCACTGCCATTTCAGTGGATCATGTCTGCCTCACTTCACATCTCCTTCAACACATCCCCAGCCAGAGAAGTCAACAGCTCTAAGCACTCCCAGGCAATGCCTAAACAAGAGCGAAAAGGTCCTTGTACCCCAGCCAGGGAAGTCACTACAGCTCCACTCCCAGGCCCCAACCAGGACCCAAACATCCTTCAGCCAAGGATAGAGTCACCAGCACTACCAGCCCAGTCCCAATCAAGACCCAAATGTCCTTCAACCTCAGCCAGAGAAGTCACTACAGCTCCACTCCCAGGCACCAACCAGGACCCAAATGTCCTTCAGCCACGGGCAGAGCTGGCTGAACAGACACAATCCAATTAGCAGTAAGACCATAAGACAATGGTAAAGTTTTGCAAGGCCTGGTGCCCCAGGTGGGTGGAGATTTCACTTAAAATGCGCAAACTCTGCTCACCCAGGGCACCGCGCCATGGTAAACTAACTTGACGTTATCAAAAAACACTGGGTGGAAGGAAACGGGGTTGAATTGGGTGGTGGTGGTTTGTAGTGGAATATCACCCTCCCCCTTTAAAGAGGATGCGTCACCACACCCCACCACATTGTAATGTTTACATCCCCATCCAAGCAGCACAGCAGGTCAGAAATAATACAGGGGTTGGATCAGCCACCAGATGCCCAGGAGAATGAGAGATGAATACAAAGAGATGATGATGATGATGATTGCAATGAGTCAAATACACAAATGGAGGGGGACTGGATAGTCAGATCAAGCAGGCAGGCAGGCGGACAAGCAGGTGGGAAATTGGGGCGTGCTGGCATGATTTACCTGCATCACCACCTGCTGCCAGGCCAGGGGTTGGCTGTTGGGTGGCAGCTTAGCGCTAGGCCCAGTCCCTCCCAACCTGTCGGGGGGTACATTGGAACGCTCCAACTGCAGGGAGACGTTGCGTCGCTCCTCCTCCAGGGCCCGGGTCAGACGCTCGAAGCGCGCCTCCTGCTCTTTCACCGAGGCCAGGATACTGGCGGCCGAGCGCACGTCATAATCCTCCATGGCCCAATGGTACGAGTCAAAGGGATTGGGTTGGACTGAGCTGAGCTGAGGTTCGATAGGGCAGTGGTCAGAGAACGGGGGGAGGGGGGGGGGGGGGGGTGGAGAGAGGGAAGGGACACCAGGTCATTACAGACACTCGACCAGTCTGACATGGTTGGCTTGATAACTGTATTCTTCTAAACATGAAGATTCCCATGAAGACGTTGGAAGAAGGAAAAAACACTTAATACAATTGTATTGTGAGACCTCAGCTACAGGGAAATATGAGCAGGTTATGTTACACGGTTCCACATGGATGAGCCTTGCACACAATTACACCCCAACAATTACACCCCAACAACAGTCTCTCACACTCTTTTACATACACATTTGGTGGTGGTTCAGGATGAGGTGAGTTTCCTCCAAAAATGCCATGTCACCTGTTGCTATCAATGCAAAGGCTAATTTGCAGTACACACACACACACACACACACAGAGATCCACAGTACATTACCACAGGCATACATAACCAAGATGTCCCATCATGAGCTTTAGGAAGTAGATGCAGCCTATGTCACTGTCAAACACTTGTATCCATAACGGATGGTGGAATGACATCAAGGGGGTTGATCACACAATAACAATTGTAAGTAACTATAGTCATACACACAGGGTGTTATGAATACACACCTAGTAGATTAGTTGACAGAGGAGTTAGATAACAAGCATCCCACTCTCTACCAATAGTAAAAGGAGTGGAAGAGCCTGATGGATGGAAGGAAAAAAAGCTCAAAAAGGAGGGAAGGTAATAACAGATGAGATCAGACAGGGGTTAAACCAGAAATGACAGCATTGATTTCAAGGCCCAGAAAATCAAGTGGGGAAAAAGAGCGATCGCTGAGGGACAACAAAAACATACCACACAGTCAACAACACAGACACTGTTACATCTGAAACCACATAAAGAGATAAAGAGAGAGTTAGCTTGGCAAGAGATGCAGATGTGTTGATTAGAATCCTGAACAGGTTGGATTGCAATGTGTGAGTATGTATGTCTGTAACCACAATGAGAGAGAGAGAAAGAGAGAGAGAGAAACAGGGAAAGACAGACAGGGAGAAAGAGAGAGACACAGAGAGAGAGACAGAGAGAGAGACAGAGAGAGAGAAACAGAGGGAGAGAGACGGAGACGGATAGACAGAGACGGAGAGAAAGAGGGAGAGAGAGAGAGAGAGACAGAGAGAGAGTGAGAGAGACGGAGAGAGAGAGAGACAGAGGGAGAGACAGAGGGAGAGACAGAGGGAGCGACAGAGGGAGAGAGGGACAGAGAGAGAGAGACAGAGAGAGGGAGAGACAGAGGGAGCGACAGAGAGGGAGAGAGGGAGAGAGGGACAGAGGGAGAGAGGGACAGAGAGAAACAGAGAGAGAAACGGAGAGAGAAAAAGACAGAGAAAGAGAGAGAGAGACAGAGAGAGAGAGACAGAAAGAGGAACAGCGAGAGAGAGAGACAGAGAAACAGAGAGAGAAACAGACAGAGAGAGCGAGACAGAGAGAGAGAGAGTGAGAGAGACAGAGAGAGAGAGAGAGAGAGAGGTAGATAGAGACCCACATTCCCTTTGAAGAACACAATCCCCCTTTGATGTTTGTTTCTGGCTCATCATTTATTTATCCAAAATGGAGATTGGTGTGACAACACTCTCATAGCAAAGCAGTGTGGAGGAGGCCACGTCATTTGAAGTTGAGCTCCATGCTGGTGACGGGTCAGGGAGTGGTGAGATGGGATGAGGGGTGTGGTAGTACTGGTGGTTGAGAGGGCTTTCTCATGTTTCTTTTCCCTCTCCACACAGACAGCCATGAGAGGCTATGGCTACAAACACACAGCCTAGCTGTGTTAAGCTGTATTCCTTTTCAAAGAGTTCTGTCATCATCAAAACAGTGGTCGTGGTCTATGATAATTCTATAATAGGGTGATTCTTCACAAAACTATAAAAAAAGCCCATGATTTAGGATTTTCACAACATTTTATCCATAGAAGCATCTTTTGGAGGAAGGATTATTGACATATATTTGACATTTGTATCTTAAAGCATAAATGAGAAATCATTAATTGAAGTTTTTTGAAATATTTGTGCCATTTTGACCATTCCAGGCCTGCTTTATAACAGTAATGTTTTAACTGTAGGTGCTACAAAACTAAAGCTGGTGTCGCATGAGGCTTTATCGTTTTCTCTGTTATATGAGTTGTATTTTGATTTCAATAACACTTCTTTCATTTATCAATATTTAAAAAACATATACATGAAATACGGGGCGGCAGGTAGCCTAGTGGTTAGAGCGTTGGACTAGAAACCAAAAGGTTGCAAGATCAAATCCCTGAGCTGAGAAGGTACAAATCTGTCGTTCTGCCCCTGAACGAGGCAGTTAACCCACTGTTCCCCTGAACGAGGCAGTTAACCCACTGTTCCCCTGAACGAGGCAGTTAATCCACTGTTCCCCTGAACGAGGCAGTTAACCCACTGTTCCCCTGAACGAGGCAGTTAACCCACTGTTCCCCTGAACGAGGCAGTTAATCCACTGTTCCCCTGAACGAGGCAGTTAACCCACTGTTCCCCTGAACGAGGCAGTTAACCCACTGTTCCCCTGAACGAGGCAGTTAACACACTGTTTCTACCATTTTCACATTCACTCTGTTGGTAATATTTACAATTCGGCAGAGGTGTGGATTCAAGTCACAAATTTCATGAATTGAGACTCGGTTTTGTAAAGTTTATCACTAATTTTGTGGCAAAGAGTCTCCGTGGATTACGCTCCACGCAAACAGAGACAGTAGCCACAGCACTTGCAAAGGGCGACAATTTCCGAATGTAACAGGCTGTTACTACAATTTCAGGTAAAAAGGAAAAAAAGGGAAAAGAACAATTTGTACTGTAAGTCAACAAGACATTTGTGTTTACACTGCCTTGCTGAGAAGGGGGAATCTGTCGGGTGAGTGTCGTGCGCTGTGTCCAGAGGTAGCGGTTGAGACGTGACAAGTTTACACGTTTACATTTCAATTCATGTGTAGCAGAGGGTATTTTGCGAAAAGTCTAGTAAGTGTGAAGACCCTCTAAGAGTTTCCACAGTAGATGTTTGCTAATGGTCTGGGGCTGAGGGAAGCGGGAGAGGAGAGCACACAAAGGTCTCCCCATGTTCAACCCAATCCACCAATAACCAACACCCCTGTTATTTACTACACTAAGTACATGGTAGAACAGCCCTCAAAACACACTGGGAGGCCAAGCATAGCATTTTGTGGTGACGATATTATTGGAGAGATAGGTTAAATCATTTTCATAATTTTAAAAGCTAAAATAAACATTTAATTGTCATTAACCTAATTCCACAAAAGATGTGGTAAACTTGACTGCTCTAGAGAAAAACAAATATTAAATTGAGTGTATATTTTATTCCACCACAGAGTGAATACAGAATGCAGCACCTTGCTCTGAGGCTGACTTCTGAGTCCCAGCTATTCTGGTGTGGGGCTTTTCCTCAAGTATTCATGTGTTTCAGCACAAACCCTTGGGCCTGCATGGTGCTAAAAATAGCTTGGTAATAAATGTATTCTCACACCACGTGGCCACAATTCCAGCGTGGTGGTAGTTCTGAGGGGACATGAGAGGCAGCAGCTAGTCAGTTGCTGCCTCACTTCAAAGACCCCCCTGCCCCTCCACAGGAAAACTCAGCTATACATCATTATCACTACATTGGTCAGGTCTTTTGGAACCATTGTGATTGTGAACACACAATATAAGACATCTCATTTTACTTTTGGAATAGGTGTAGCTCGTTATGAATAAAACAATAAGGTGCAGAGCGTTCGATTTGCCTCCTCTAAAACCCTTGACAACTGCGTGCCGTTTTCAAGGGATTGTTAAATAAATGGGAACTATTTTGTTGTAATATCACATCTTGAAGAGCGTAGTCAGAACTAAAAATGAGATTATTCCATGCAAAACAATTGCGCACTATCAGAATTATAGCCTACTGCATGATCAGTAAATATCAAATCAAATCACATTTTATTTGTCACATTTGCCAAATACAACAGGTGTAGACCTTACAGTGAAATGCTTACAACCCCTTAACCAACAATGCAGTTTTAACTAAAATAAGTGTTTATCAGGTATGAAGGTAAGACCAGATGCAGACGACGTCAAATAAACAATAGTTTAATATTCCAACAGGGGCAGGCAATAGACAGGTCAAGGCAGGCAAGGGTCAGTAAACCAAAGGTGGGGCAACGGTACCAGGTGGCAGGCAGGCTCAGGGTCAGGGTAAGGCAGAGGTCGGTAATCCAGAAGGGGGCAAAGGTACAGGTTGGAAGGCAGGCTCAGGGGCAGGCAGAGTGGTCAGGCAGGCGGGCTCGGAGTCAGGACAGGCAAGGGTCAAAACCAGGAGGGCGAGAAAAGAGAGACTGGAAAAAGCAGGAGCTGAGACACCATCCGCTGGTTGACTTGACAAACAAGATGAACTGGCAACAGACAAACACAGAACACAGGTATAAGTACACAGGGGATAATGGAGAAGATGGGCGACACCTGGAGGGGGGTGGAGACAATCCCAAAGACAGGTGAAACAGATCAGGGTGTGACAGTGTTAAGTAAAAACTAGATAATAATTAGAGAGCAGCAGGAAAATAACAAGGCTACTGTATATATATTGCTCAAAAAAATAAAGGGAACACTTAAACAACACAATGTAACTCCAAGACAATCACACTTCTGTGAAATCAAACTGTCCACTTAGGAAGCACACTGATTGACAATAAATGTCACATGCTGTTGTGCAAATGGAATAGACAACAGGTGGAAATTATAGGCAATTAGCAAGACACCCCCAATAAAGGAGTGGTTCTGCAGGTGGTAACCACAGACCACTTTAGTTCCTATGCTTCCTGGCTGATGTTTTGGTCACTTTTGAATGCTGGCGGTGCTTTCACTCTAGTGGTAGCATGAGACGGAGTCTACAACCCACACAAGTGGCTCAGGTAGTGCAGCTCATCCAGGATGGCACATCAATGCGAGCTGTGGAAAGAAGGTTTGCTGTGTCTGTCAGCGTAGTGTCCAGAGCATGGAGGCGCTACCAGGAGACAGGCCAGTACATCAGGAGACGTGGAGGAGGCCGTAGGAGGGCAACAACCCAGCAGCAGGACCGCTACCTCCGCCTTTGTGCAAGGAGGAGCAGGAGAAGCACTGCCAGAGCCCTGCAAAATGACCTCCAGCAGGCCACAAATGTGCATGTGTCTGCTCAAATGGTCAGAAACAGACTCCATGAGGGTGGTATGAGGGCCCGACGTCCACAGGTGGGAGTTGTGCTTACAGCCCAACACCGTGCAGGACATTTGGCATTTGCCAGAGAACACCAAGATTGGCAAATTCGCCACTGGCGCCCTGTGCTCTTCACAGATGAAAGCAGGTTCACACTGAGCACGTGACAGACATGACAGAGTCTGGAGACGCCGTGGAGAACGTTCTGCTGCCTGCAACATCCTCCAGCATCACCGGTGGGTCAGTCATGGTGTGGGGTGGCATTTCTTTGGGGGGCCGCACAGCCCTCCATGTGCTCGCCAGAGGTAGCCTGACTGCCATTAGGTACCGAGATGAGATCCTCAGACCCCTTGTGAGACCATATGCTGGTGCGGTTGGCCCTGGGTTCCTCCTAATGCAAGACAATGCTAGACCTCATGTGGCTGGAGTGTGTCAGAGTTACTGCAAGAGGAAGGCATTGACGCTATGGACTGGCCCGCCCGTTCCCCAGACCTGAATCCAATTGAGCGCATCTGGGACATCATGTCTCGCTCCATCCACCAACGCCACGTTGCACCACAGACTGTCCAGGAGTTGGCGGATGCTTTAGTCCAGGTCTGGGAGGAGATCCCTCAGGAGACCATCCGCCACCTCATCAGGAGCATGCCCAGGCATTGTAGGGAGGTCATACAGGCACGTGGAGGCCACACACACTACTGAGCCTCATTTTGACTTGTTTTAAGGACATTACATCAAAGTTGGGTCAGCCTGTAGTGTGGTTTTCCACTTTAATTTTGAGTGTGACTCCAAATCCAAACCTCCATGGGTTGATAAATTGGATTTCCATTGATTATTTTGTGTGATTTTGTTGTCAGCACATTCA